>NC_064614.1:969581734-969884764 GCF_023898315.1 Schistocerca nitens | reverse complement strand
CAGGCTGCCGCCTCCGGTCTGACAAGTCTGCTGTATTCATTAAGAAATCATACCAACGGGTTTGGGGTAAACTTAGACGTATGCCTAGACTGGGACGCTTAGAATCGTCAGCATGTACTACATTCTCTGCCCCATTTCTGAGCAGTAACAGCCTTTAAGTGCAAGTAAAACACTTAGTAAAACGGGACCAAAGCTTACTACACTCCTGGAAATGGAAAAAGGAACACATTGACACCGGTGTGTCAGACCCACCATACTTGCTCCGGACACTGCGAAGGGCTGTACAAGCAATGATCACACGCACGGAACAGCGGACACACCAGGAACCGCGGTGTTGGCCGTCGAATGGCGCTAGCTGCGCAGCATTTGTGCACCGCCGCCGTCAGTGTCAGCCAGTTTGCCGTGGCATACGGAGCTCCATCGCAGTCTTTAACACTGGTAGCATGCCGCGACAGCGTGGACGTGAACCGTATGTGCAGTTGACGGACTTTGAGCGAGGGCGTATAGTGGGCATGCGGGAGGCCGGATGGACGTACCGCCGAATTGCTCAACACGTGGGGCGTGAGGTCTCCACAGTACATCGATGTTGTCGCCAGTGGTCGGCGGAAGGTGCACGTGCCCGTCGACCTGGGACCGGACCGCAGCGACGCACGGATGCACGCCAAGACCGTAGGATCCTACGCAGTGCCGTAGGGGACCGCACCGCCACTTCACAGCAAATTAGGGAGACTGTTGCTCCTGGGGTATCGCCGAGGACCATTCGCAACCGTCTCCATGAAGCTGGGCTACGGTCCCGCACACCGTTAGGCCGTCTTCCGCTCACGCCCCAACATCGTGCAGCCCGCCTCCAGTGGTGTCGCGACAGGCGTGAATGGAGGGACGAATGGAGACGTGTCGTCTTGAGCGATGAGAGTCGCTTCTGCCTTGGTGCCAATGATGGTCGTATGCGTGTTTGGCGCCGTGCAGGTGAGCGCCACAATCAAGACTGCATACGACCGAGGCACACAGGGCCAACACCCGGCATCATGGTGTGGGGAGCGATCTCCTACACTGGCCGTACAACACTGGTGATCGTCGAGGGGACACTGAATAGTGCACGGTACATCCAAACCGTCATCGAACCCATCGTTCTACCATTCCTAGACCGGCAAGGGAACTTGCTGTTCCAACAGGACAATGCACGTCCGCATGTATCCCGTGCCACCCAACGTGCTCTAGAAGGTGTAAGTCAACTACCCTGGCCAGCAAGATCTCCGGATCTGCCCCCCTTGATTATGTTTGGGACTGGATGAAGCGTCGTCTCACGCGGTCTGCACGTCCAGCACGAACGCTGGTCCAACTGAGGCGCCAGGTGGAAATGGCATGGCAAGCCGTTCCACAGGACTACATCCAGCATCTCTACGATCGTCTCCATGGGAGAATAGCAGCCTGCATTGCTGCGAAAGGTGGATATACACTGTACTAGTGCCGACATTGTGCATGCTCTGTTGCCTGTGTCTATGTGCCTGTGGTTCTGTCAGTGTGATCATGTGATGTATCTGACCCCAGGAATGTGTCAATAAAGTTTCCCCTTCCTGGGACAATGAATTCACGGTGTTCTTATTTGAATTTCCAGGAGTGTAGGTGCGGGTGTTCGAAGGTCATTTTAAAGTGAAAAACTTTTCGACCTGATGAGCTCCAAAATTTTCTCCCAATCCTCCTCTCCTACGTTTCGTATGCTTTCCTAGTCTTTGGCACCAGTATTAATTAACAGCGAAGTGGAACGGTTGTTTGCTGTTTTTTTGTGCAGTTTTAAAATGGATGGCAAAATTAACGATCCTGCCCGTTGTGAGGTTCGTAATACAATATGACTTCTAATGGCAGAAAAAGCCCATCCTTTCGAAGTTTACAGATGCGGAGTTTATAGAAATGTGATGAATAAAACTTCAGTTCGGAAATGGTACATGATGAAGCAGGATTAGACCTATCTTCAGTGGTGAGTGACGAGCTCAAATCAAGGACTGGCAGAATAATTCATGGCAATAGCCCTTTCACTATTAACCGGCTGATATTGAGCTAACTTAACGATCTGAACTATGGAAAAGTGTTGGCAGGTCGGCTCCCTGACCCTCGTACATTTACATCTATATCTAAATCTACATCAACACTCCACAAGCCATCTAACGGTGTCTAGAGGAGGGTACTTCTGGTACCTCTAGCTGATCGCCCATTTTCTGATCCATTCGCATGGGAAGGGTGATTGACAGATGACCACGAAAAACAACGAACTGCTGCACCGACTTTTCTCACTCTGTACGACAAGGATGTTATTGCCTAGGTTAGTGTGGCTAGCAGCGTGGGAACAACATTTAGGCTGACAACGAAAGGTCGACTCAGGACGACCTGGGTTTGAACGCAGTCATCACTCTGGAAGTTATACGCGGAACTTATCATCTAAGGAACTTATAATTCAAAACTCAGTGACTTTTAATTTATGGTTACTGTATTACCCACATATTCTGATCTAGAGTACCCTTTGCTACCCTGTTATTGATTACAAACATTAACTATGAAAATTACTTTTGGTATTAGTGATGCCAGTTACTCAAACTGTATTTGTTATTCTGTAATGCTTTCGGATTTTACAGATCTTACATGAGCTTGATCCATAACAACAAGATGATACAGTCTGAGATCCTCAGAAAATAATAACTACATTGTATCAACAGAAGGCAATTGCAGTTAATCTCATGTACGGAAAACTAACAAAACAATCTCTACCAATATGGACAATGGCATTTTGGAGACGAACTGAGCAGGTGGTTAATGGTATCGTAAAACTATCATTTAGCTAGAGAATGGCTTCAGCGCAGAAAGGGATAATAACACATTATTCCTTTTAATGTAAATAAGGTTTCGGCTGAGGGTAAGTGGCTGCATGTCATTAACAGGGCTAGGCTGCTACCCAGCAAGAAAAATTAAAATGTATTCACCTCTAGCAAGATGGAGTTTGACTGAAGCCATACTCGGCGACGCAGACCTACAGAGTGGGGAGATCACCATTATATCAAAGCATTTTGAGACCTAAAATTTCTATCTCTCTCTCTCGTCTCGCAGTGGACCGCACAAGTGTGTGGAAATAAGTGAGGGCATTAAGAGCTTTGCTTTCTACGAAATGAGGATGATACCCTTCATGTATCGTGGTGACAGATAGCAAAGCAGTAGTTAATTATTCCTGGAAAAATTTTTGCAGGCAAAGAAATTGTGCACGTTGCTCTAACCCACAGCGAGTGTGCAACAGCCATTATTTCGACTAGGGAAAGATTAACGTTCTATCGAATGCAGGAAAGTTGCAGCTGAGTGAATTCAGTCAAGGCCAGAGCAGGGGCGTTTCAGATCCAGCGTGGAGATACCGTTGCAGATGCCGCTTGGTAAAGTACCATCAGGCATTAGGCCACACTAAATGTTGAGTCTAGATTTTGCTCACTCTAACTAGTGTACTCTTTGACCATAGAATATCAAAAGCCAGGATACTAACCTACACTCACATTGAGTGCATGAGAGTTTTTTCATTGGTTCAAAAGGTAAATTTATTCTCCATCAACTCAGTGCATTGACCATATATGACAATGTAGATTTAAATGAGCTGATGAGGATTTTTAATAATCATTCTTTCCTATGATAAAAAATTTTCATGTGTAGAGATAACGATTTTAATTATCGTCATTTCAATGTGTCCAGGACATAATACTTTTTTTATTGAATGTCAAAAGTAATTGAACATGGTTGTTGTTTATCACTTAGCCCCTGAAAGCAACAGTTGATAAATTATAAGTAGAATAAAAAAAGGGAATAGCTGTTTTGTCTTTCTAAAATAGACCCCTAACTTTCACTTTTATTGATTCATGTATTCTAGGTACTTGACAGCAGCATTTCTAATGATTTTTGTTATAATCTGCATTTGATATTAGCTCCTTTGCCTCCTCTTTGGGAGAACTTACGACGAAAGGGTCATATTTATTTAGAATGTCTGTTTGACACCTTGGGCTTGAGAAGACAGTTCAGATGTTTTGTCCATTTGTGCTCTAAGTGGTAAGCTAAGTTTGCACACATTCGTATACTCACTGTGCAGTTACAAACGTCTGACATACGACAATTCGTAAATGAAATTCAGTACAAAGAATGGCACTCAGCAATACGCAAAATGGTTTCCTCATCAACCAATCACAACACAATGGCCAACCATCGCGTAGTGAAATTGTGCTCAATTCGAAAGTGTATCTACTGACTCACAAGAAAATTTTACACAGTTTCTTACTTCATCTCAGAAGGTTTGTTTAGGCCCTATGATGTATGCGAGGTGTCAGGGATCTTTTAAGCCATCTCGATTACAGCAGTCCACTCAATAGTCCAGGATGTGACAGTACAGTCATTTAACGATTTGTAATTAAACTGTGAGGATGAACTTTGGTGAACTGTTCGCAAATGAATGAAAGTTATCTTGGGTATTAATAACCGCTTCAGTTGTATGTAGCCTTCTATTAACGGATGACTACCGGTTTCGTGGAACTGAAAGCCACATCTGCAGATGAACATATGACTAAAACATTAGAGGTGAACACCTCGGACCTTTTTACCCAACATTTGTCGTCGATCAGAAAAAAACACAGAGAGAAGCAGTATGTCATAGAATAAAACAGCTGGATTCCAATATGGTGTATGGCTCGGCTTCTCCGATCTATATGGACCCACATAAAGGGGAAGTGGCCACTCCAAGCCTTTAGTCATACGTTCACCCAAATAAGTGGCTTTTATTTACACAAAACCAGTAGTGATCAAATAATAAACGACTAAATACACACATAAAAAAGTCCAGAATGAGATTTTCACTCTGCAGCGAAGTGTGCGCTGATATGAAACTTCCTGGCATATTAAAACTGTGTGCCGGACCGAGACTCGAACTCGAGACCTTTGCCTTTCGCGGGCAAGTGCTCTACCAACTGAGCTACCCAAGCACGACTTACGCCCCGTCCTCACAGGACGGTAGGAGACGAGGTACTGGCAGAAGTAAAGCTGTGAGGACGGGGCGTGAGTCGTGCTTGGGTACCTCAGTTGGTAGAGCACTTGCCCGCGAAAGGCAAAGGTCCCGAGTTCGAGTCTCGGTCCGTCACACAGTTTTAATCTTCCAGGAAGTTTCACATAAAAAAGTATTGAATCACCCCAGTTCCCAGAACTCTGAAGATGGACGTTGACTGTAGATATTGTATCACAGACACAGTCACTTTGACTGTTCAGAGATGTCATTAAACCAACCCAAAGATGTAAACAACCATACATGAGCAGCGCCTGTTAGATGGAGGGGTTCTACAGCCAATCAATTCCAGTCATTCCAGCAGAAGGAGGTACACAGCTTGTGTTGTCTGTAGTTCAATCACGCCTAGACTGTCAATACCGCAGTTCGATCATGTCCGCATTGTTACTTTGTGCAAGGAGGACTCCCAAGAAGGAAAATGTCCAGACGTCTCGGAGTGAACCAAGACGATGTTGTTCGGACATGGAGGAGATACAGAGGAACATGAGCGGTTGACGACATGCCTCGCTCAGTCCGCCCAAGGGCTACTACTGCAGTGGATGACCACTACCTACACATTATGACTTGGAGGAGACCTGGCAGCAACGTCACCATGTTGAATAATGCTTTTCGTGCAGCCACAGGACGTTATGTTATGACTCAAACTGAGCTCAATGGCCTGCTTGATGCGCATCTTCAGTCCTGACGTCCATGGCGAGATCCATCTTTGCAAACATGACACCATGCAGCGCGGTACAGATGGGCACAGTAACATGCCGAATGGACTGCTCAGGATTGGCATCACGTTCTCTTCACCGATGAGTGTCGCCTACGCCTTCAACCAGACAATCGTCGGAGAGTGTTTGGATGCAACCCAGTCAAGCTGCACGCTTTAGACACACTGTCCAGCGAGTACAGCAAGGTGGAGGTTCCCTGCTGTTTTGTGGTGGTATTATGTGGGGCCGACGTACGCCGCTGGTGGTCGTGGAAGGCGCCATAACGGCTGTACGATACGTGAATGCCATCCGCCGACTGATAGTGCAACCAAATGGGCAGCACATTGGCGAGGCATTCGTCTTCATCGTGCACATCTTGTGAATGACTTCCTTCAGGATAATGATATCGCTCGACTAGAGTGGCCAGCATGTTTTCCATACACGAATCTGAGATCCCCTGCTATACCCACAGGACAGGACAGATACTTGTGGAAAGGGGCCAAAGTGAGTGGCTGTCAGTTGCGCTCAAACATACTGCTTTATTCATTTGACAAACATTACAAAAGTAAATAAAACATTAAAAACAGAGCAAGCCAAACATTAATTTTAGAACTTAATTCCCGGCTAAATTCGCCATTCATCTCACGCATCAAGGACAGAATTTTAATTTAAAACCAGCTGAAGGCCAATAAGTTAAAACTCAAAAACATGAATTTGAATTTAAAGGGCAGAGGGCCTTATCTTAAAACATTTCTCTAAATTAGGCTGAAGGCCCAAACAATCTCACTGCTTAAGGGCAAAGCAGCTTTAATTTAAAATCGTCTAGAAGCCATACATAAAAAACAACAAGAACAAATAAGAAAAGGCAGCACATCAAACGACGCTCAGAAGTTTCCAAGGGACAGCCTGGAATTAAAACACTAACGCTCGCTTAGATGAGACAGTCAGTCGGCCCAACAGTTCTCAATCTGATGGCAACTCAACCGACAGACAGTCAGTGGACCAAGCGACAGGATAACTTCCGCTCCACCCGACCAGCACACGACAAGGAGTTCTTGGATCAACGCAGAAGGTATCGGCGCCCACAACGAATTACACATTCAGCTGTCAAACTACTTGCCGTGCTGGACAGCTACAACACGAGCCTGAATTTACGTCAATGGCCACAAGGCAGAAGATTCCGCTGGTGCACTTCAACTGAAAAATAATCAAGTTAAGTTAAACTCCACAGGAAGGCGGTAGAATTTCGCCAACTTGAAAACACACGTGGCTGCTCATGGGAATGTCCCAACAGCCCACAACGAAATTCAAATGACACAGTGTGAAGAGTTGGGGCTGGCTGGTAGATGTAGTAGAGACTAAACTTTTGGTGAGCCACGGACCTCGTAGCAATGTTCAGCTGTTCAGCCCCTCATACTCCGACCGCGCATGGACGCCACCAGCGGCCCCCGGCCAGACATGCGCCACAGAGACTTCCTCGCTGCTCCATGGTAACCAACCAACTGCCCAGGCCCGGAAACGGTGAAAGGACCAAATATACGTCGGCCGGTGAGACGACCAACCGAACGACCAACCAACGGTCGTCCCGCTCCAATCCCCCTCCGTCGGACAGTTCATGTGTGTCGCCAGCGGTCGGCGAGCACTGGCTGTCGGTGCCTCACCGGTGTTCCGTCCCCTACTTTACTACTGCTGCGTCCCGACTGTACGGGTGGTCCGTTTCCAGAGATGGTACGACAGTGCACTTATGGATACGCGCTGCTGCTGCCGCTCAGGGGCAAGTGAGGCAGAAAGTTAGTGACACCAGTAATTGGAATCAGAAAACGAGGCGGCAGTACGGTAATAGAAGATGACAAACAATAAATGTCACGGCTCAGAATCCTATCGAACATGCCTGGGATAGATTGAAAAAGGGTGTTTGTGGACGACGTGACCCACCAACCACTCTGAGGGATCTACGCCGAATCGCTGTTGAGGAGTGGGACAATCTGGACCAACAGTGCATTGATGAACTTGTGGATAGTATGCCACGACGAATACAGGCATGCATCAATCTAAGAGGACGTACTACTGGGTATTAGAGGTACCGGTGTGTACAGCAATCTAGACCACCACCTCTGAAAGTCTCTCTGTATGGTGGTAAAACACACAATGAGTGGTTTTCATGAGCAATAAAAGGAGCGGAAATGATGTTCGTGTCGATCTCCATTCCAATTTTGTGTACAGGTACTGGAACTCTCGGAACCTAGGTGATGAAAACCTTTTTTTTTGGCGAGTGTACAACTGAAGCGGTTATTGATACCCAAGATGACTGCTCAAAGCTGTGGTTGCCCAACCTACGAAGTTGTCTGAATGAAAAAGGTTACGCCCCGCGGGATTAGCCGTGCGGTCTTGGGCGCTGCAGTCATGGACTGTGCGGCTGGTCCCGGCGGAGGTTCGAGTCCTCCCTCGGGCATGGGTGTGTGTGTTTGTCCTTAGGATAATTTAGGTTAAGTAGTGTGTAAGCTTATGGACTGATGACCTTAGCAGTGCAGTCCCATAAGATTTCACACACATTTGAACATTTTTGAAAAAGGTTAAATTGACATTATACTGAGTTCCTTTTAATATCACAGAAGTGACTCGAAGTAATGTAGAACTATAATCTTCCCTTGCATTGTCCACACAACGAAAACTGATGCAGACAAACAGTATTGAAGTTACAAATGTACTCTTTAAAAAAAAGGTTCAAATGGCTCTGAGCACTATGGGACATCAGTCCCCTAGAACGTAGAACTACTTAAACCTAACTAACCTAAGGACATCACAAACATCCATGCCCGAGGCAGGATTCGAACCTGCGACCGTAGCGGTCACGGGGTTCCAGACTGAAGCGCCTAGAACCGCTCGGCCACACCGGCAGGCTTACTCCTTACTTTTCCTACAAAATACGTTTAACTAAAAGTGCAGGGTGACGAATAAAAATTAAGACTCTGAACACATGACTGCTAATTTGCCATATACATAACAGACAATCATCACACGGCTAGAGCTTACAGCAGAACTCCTTTCATGTTACCTTTTTTCGTGTGTTCAGACTCTCTACAACGGTTCTCATTCACCTTGAAAACAATTTACTTTCGCGTGAGCATCTTGACAGTCAGACGACCATCTAGCATATAGCGAGTGCTAAAACCACGATATTACCCGCTGGTCTCGGCAACGCTATGTCTGTAACTTATAGAATAGCAGACAATCATTTATAGAAATGCGGCGAGAGTTCTGCAATAAAAAAAACGTTTTTCTCCACAGGCTTCACGGACTACCCTAAATTCAAATGAATAACTGCCAGGCTTTGGTAGTACAGCATTCTCATTGCCCTGCGTGTTCGCTTAGCGGCCTACGATGTTTGTTGTCGCGGTATATTAGCAAACTATTTTTAGGCAAGTTTTGTTAACATGTATGCCAAACAATTCCTCTCAAGAATAATGCTCAACAGACCACGTAGAGCAAATGCGGTTTAACAATCTAAATTTACAACGAATGTATTCCTTAAACGTTGAAAAGTACATATTAGTATCATACTAATGATCTATTAGTTCCTGTTCCTTAAATATAGTAAGCAATAATCCGCACACGATCCTAAACAATATTATTGTTTTCAATACTTCCCACACCCAGACTCAGACGGTACCTTATAGTAACGTACTCTACAGCGGAACTTTGCGTAGTCTCCAGTGAGCAACATGTTCATCGAATATTCCCATTCAACAACATTCGTTCAGGAATTTCTTTTCCCGATTCATAATTTTATTTGCAAAAGTTTTTCGTCTACATCCGTTGTTTCCTGTAAGAATCTACTCCCATTCCATCTTTCAGTAGTTGAAACTACTCCTTCTGCTGTTCTTCACTTCTGTGGTGGTAGGTCTACATTTATATGTATAATCAGTTTAATAAGCTAATTTATTTCCTCTTACTGGCACAATTATATCTTCTTTCCATATGTGTAGCTGTTTCGTACGTTACAGTGGTCATGCCGTTCCCAACACACGTAGTTCAATGTTTTTTCACCTTAGTTCACAGCGATATGTTACATATCTTCGTTGTTCACAGGTATGTACAGATATGCTCAGTAGGCGTATACAGTTCACGTCCAAGTCGGATTGCCACTATAAAGCAGACACTGAATATCGTTAAGTTTCTTTTTCCACTGTAAAGGGGACACTCGAGCGTCGTAAAGTTTGCCGGCCGCGGTGGTCTAGCGGTTCTAGGCGCTCAGTCCGGAACCGCGCGACTGCTACGGGCGCAGGTTCGAATCCTGCCTCGGGCATGGATGTTTGTGATGTCCTTACGTTAGTTGGGTTTAAGTAGTTCTAAGTTCTAGGGGACTGATGACCACAGATGTTAAGTCCCATAGTGCTCAGAGCCATTTGAACCATCGTAAAGTTTGTTGAAGTGCTGCTGTTCTCAAGAAAACATCCACGGTTTCAGTGCCTGGGCGATCCAAGCATCACTTTGTGGTTCTCGACGGGAAATGTTCTTCTGAGGTTCACTCCCTTCAATTTATTGCTTTTCAGATTCCTTTTTTCTTCGAGAATAATGACCTATACTCCACAATTTATCGAGTGCTTACTTTTCGTTGTAATGGTTGAGTTGCCTGTCACGCTTTGGCAAACGATGCAACAAAAGAAAATCCCGCCTCCACAGCCGAGATCGCTAACACGCTCCAGTGCAGTTGTGCTGGATTCGGATCCCCGTGGTGAAAAAACTATTGTCGATAGAATTAGGCCGTCAACGAAGGGAGAGGTGATGGCATACAGTTCCTAACTGCCATATTCTGCACCAACTATCTGGTTTAAATTCTAGATCTGTCTGTAGCGTTTCCTGGAGAGGGAACATACGGTACTGCTGAGGATGATACGGCCGCCGGAACGTTGGTCTTATTCGGGAAAAGAACGCTATGTATCAGCACCAGGTTTCACTCCTCCCTTCTCTCTCATCGACATCGACAACTCAAAGATAGCGTAATTCTACACCAAAACATGACAGTCATTTATACCGCATAGGTACGTTTAAGACACAAGAGTCGCACTTCGCGAAAGAATGTTGCCATTGTGACCAAAGAATTAAATTTTTGTAATTAGGAGGCTGAAGCTAGACATGTTCGATAGCCATTGATGTTGTGAGTTCAGACATACACGTAACAGTATTTATACAGGTCTTCAAAACATCGACCATCAATGTTGCGAAAAAACTATGCTCATGTTACCGCTGTCAATAATATTTTCGTCATTTAAACGAACGTTTTCTGGACATGTCTCATAAAGTCACCAGTGGAGCGTATTTGCGACTTGTCAAACGTGGCCATTTGGGGGTTGGGGGGTTGTACTGTGTGTTCAGGTTTTCGAAATATCTCAGAACATGCTTCAGAAACAGGGACGAAAGGTGTACGATCGTCTAAAGTAATTTTGTACATGATTTGTAAAAATATACATTTTCAAATGATTGGAAACGTAAGTTTTTAAATTTGCTTGACAGAAAGTCCTGTGTACACGTTTTCTGGGAATTATCGCTCATTATTTTGATGACCATAAAATGGCTACTGCTGGTATCTACGAGCTGTCTGTATGACACATAGCCGATTATATTTTCAGCGTTTTTGTTACAGACTTATAAGGAGCAAGGAATAAATACCAACAAAACATTTGCAGTGATGACAGATGCAAGGGTAAATAAGGTTAAAGTTATAGCATAATCTTCGGATGATACCATATGACATTATTTGTTTACATTTTCTATTTCGTCCGAAAAAAATTTCTATTTCGTCCGAAAAAGTTCTGTTTGAAAAGATGAGAAACTGCGTGAGTTGTTTACTGCTGTGAAAAAGACTGTATGTGACATGATAAGAAAAGAATCAGAGGTCATTATTAATTGAAGACATATCTACTGGATGCCATTCTACATTTTACGTCGTTGAAAGAATTTTGCTGCTGCATCCATTGATCAATAATAATTAATTGCGACGCTGCTGCACCACCCTTTCTAATAGCAGCAGATATTCTAAATCAGACCGATGTTTGTGACATTCAGTGGCCTATTAAAGTGGCTACTCTCAACATTTTCGAAGAACAGTTGCTAGAAGTGAAGTAACACCAATAAGTAAGTATATTGAATATGAAAATATCTTTTCTCCAACAAATACAGACTACTGGAGAGAATCTTAAGAGTAACATTATGACAGATACAGAAATGTGCTTACCACAAACTGAGCATGTTAATATATTAGCCAAAGCAGCATTGCTCGATCGTTTTAATTACTTTCAAGATGCTTTATCGCGTTCGTCGGCAATCAGAACCTTCATGGATTTGACTGCAGCTGCTGGAAAGGCTGTTTGTGAGGATGGGTAACACTTTGGTACACTCAAGGCAAACAGAGAAATCAAATTTGATTTATCGAGTGAACACTACAAAACAGTAGGCGTTTCCGTTTTATGGCCATCAAAATAACGAGCGATAATTCCCAGAAAACGTCTAAACAGAACTGTGGAATAAAAACTGACCAACCAACACTGTTAAGTTATTTTCTGAAAGTTCGCCTTCTAGATCCTAAACAGAATCCACTACAAGTATGATATAAAGTTGTCGTTATTACATATCGAATGCTACAAAAACTGCACTTAAATATTAGGGTTAAATACCCGCATAGTCAGCTTCTGAAAGACTGTTCTCAGAAGAAGAATATTCTCTCTGGAAACAACGCTGTAGATAGAGGCGGAAACATGACAAAAATGTTATTGTTCAGTCTGTAGACAAAAACTTCCAATATATGTAGTGTTAATTATTACCGTATTGGCCGGCCGCGGTGGCCGTGCGGTTCTGGCGCTGCAGTCCGGAACCGCGAGGCTGCTACGGTCGCAGGTTCGAATCCTTCCTCGGGCATGGGTGTGTGTGATGTCCTTAGGTTAGTTAGGTTTAAGTAGTTCTAAGTTCTAGGGGACTTATGACCTAAGATGTTGAGTCCCATAGTGCTCAGAGCCATTTGAACCATATTACCGTATTTCTTCTTTAATAAGTATCATATTAGATGAATTTATATGTTGTTTTTGCATCATTCTTCAAAATCACCATTTGTTAGAACCATCGATGTTCTGGAGTTAATTACTGTTGCGTAGACATTTGGACATCAATGAAGAAATCTAAATCAGTATCGATGATTTAACGACATCTACCTAAGTGAAGAATATATTCAGAAAGGGACTTGTGACAAAACACTTGATATTACCTTAACTGAAGTTAAAGAGAACTGTTGTTTGTCGAAAATTAACGACTGTCACTGCCTTCTCTGTCAATATGTGATGCCGTACGACAGTGATTTGGCTAGGACATTCGTGTTACCAGATCGCCTTACATGGCCCCGCTATTTAAACTTTCTTGAAAACAGTTTCGAGCATTATTGGATGTGACTCCTTTTTGTCTACAAGAATTGATATTTTCTTCCAGGACGACAGAGTCACTGCACATAGTCAGGTGGCACATCATCTAAACCTGGCAATTCCCGGAATATACACTCCTGGAAATTGAAATAAGAACACCGTGAATTCATTGTCCCAGGAAGGGGAAACTTTATTGACACATTCCTGGGGTCAGATACATCACATGATCACACTGACAGAACCACAGGCACATAGACACAGGCAACAGAGCATGCACAATGTCGGCACTAGTACAGTGTATATCCACCTTTCGCAGCAATGCAGGCTGCTATTCTCCCATGGAGACGATCGTAGAGATGCTGCATGTAGTCCTGTGGAACGGCTTGCCATGCCATTTCCACCTGGCGCCTCAGTTGGACCAGCGTTCGTGCCGGACGTGCAGACCGCGTGAGACGACGCTTCATCCAGTCCCAAACATGCTCAATGGGGGACAGATCCGGAGATCTTGCTGGCCAGGGTAGTTGACCTACACCTTCTAGAGCACGTTGGGTGGCACGGGATACATGCGGACGTGCATTGTCCTGTTGGAACAGCACATTCCCTTGCCGGTCTAGGAATGGTAGAACGATGGGTTCGATGACGGTTTGGATGTACCGTGCACTATTCAGTGTCCCCTCGACGATCACCAGTGTTGTACGGCCAGTGTAGGAGATCGCTCCCCACACCATGATGCCGGGTGTTGGCCCTGTGTGCCTCGGTCGTATGCAGTCCTGATTGTGGCGCTCACCTGCACGGCGCCAAACACGCATACGACCATCATTGGCACCAAGGCAGAAGCGACTCTCATCGCTGAAGACGACACGTCTCCATTCGTCCCTCCATTCACGCCTGTCGCGACACCACTGGAGGCGGGCTGCACGATGTTGGGGCGTGAGCGGAAGACGGCCTAACGGTGTGCGGGACCGTAGCCCAGCTTCATGGAGACGGTTGCGAATGGTCCTCGCCGATACCCCAGGAGCAACAGTGTCCCTAATTTGCTGGGAAGTGGCGGTGCGGTCCCCTACGGCACTGCGTAGGATCCTACGGTCTTGGCGTGCATCCGTGCGTCGCTGCGGTCCGGTCCCAGGTCGACGGGCACGTGCACCTTCCGCCGACCACTGGCGACAACATCGATGTACTGTGGAGACCTCACGCCCCACGTGTTGAGCAATTCGGCGGTACGTCCACCCGGCCTCCCGCATGCCCACTATACGCCCTCGCTCAAAGTCCGTCAACTGCACATGCGGTTCACGTCCACGCTGTCGCGGCATGCTACCAGTGTTAAAGACTGCGATGGAGCTCCGTATGCCACGGCAAACTGGCTGACATTGACGGCGGCGGTGCACAAATGCTGCGCAGCTAGCGCCATTCGACGGCCAACACCGCGGTTCCTGGTGTGTCCGCTATGCCGTGCGTGTGATCATTGCTTGTACAGCCCTCTCGCAGTGTCCGGAGCAAGTATGGTGGGTCTGACACACCGGTGTCAATGTGTTCTTTTTTCCATTTCCAGGAGTGTAGATCGCCAGAAATGGTCACATTCTTGGACACCAATATTGCAGGGCCAACGTCCTTTCCCAGTGGTAACTCCGGTTCCCGTCATATCAGCGAAGTTAAGTGCTGTTGGGCTTGGCTGGCACATGGATGGGTCACTGTCCGGATTTGCCGAGCGCTGTTGGCAAGGAGATTGCACTGAGCCGTTGTGAGGCCAATTAAGGAGCTACTCGATTGAGAAGTAGCGGCTGTGGTCACGAAAATTGACAACTGCTGGGAGAGGAGTGTGCTGACAACATGTACCTCCATATCCCTATCCAGTGACGCCTAACGGTTGACGAAGACATGGCGGTCGGTCGGACCGTTTGGTCTTACGAGGTCTGTTCGGGCGGAGTTTTAGTTTTGTCGGAGGAATTGACAGCCTTAAATTTTAGCCTGTGGGGATTGTTGAATGGCGAAGGTTGCAAATAAAAAGTGCATAAGAGGCGAATTGATAGTTCGCATTACGAACGGTGCTGCCCTTATAAAATACTGCTAAGAACACTTCAGAAAAGCTATACGTTGTGTTGTCAACATGATTCGAAAGTGCAAAATCGTCAGAGGTGGAATTTTTGATAATCGGTTTCGAACTTTTCATTTGACTGTTCTCAGCACCTTCCGTGATTGTCTGTCTGGGTTGCATTTTAACAACTGTATCTCGGCAGCCAACAAGAACTTGATGCATGTTATATGGAATGTTTTATTCGAACTAGACTATGATGATCTAAAATATTTTATGTTCCTCCTGAAACACTCTGTATAATTATAATGACTTTACATTATGAAATACTATTGTGTTACAGCACTGATATGAATATAAAGTAGTTGTAAACATTTAGAGTTCCTTTGAAGGGACTCTTTAATCGAGCTGAAGTATTTCCCAGCTAAATTTTCTTTAATTCAATGTTACATGCTAGCAAGTTACCTACAGTACATTTAACATGCTGTGGCAAGTTGGATGAGTAGCTGTGTTCAGATATATCTGATTCTTTTCTAAACTAATATTAATCTTTCGAGGACCTGAAAGTTTTGTAGTCGCTTATAGTCGATGTTTTAGGTCCTTCTGTTATTTTTGTGCTTTTCACTATTGTTTGACAAAAGAAGGATACAGGAAACGACAAAGGGCATTAATGAATACTTCTGCTGGTATATTAACATAGTTACGTATTTCCAGTGGTAAGGGCTGCGAAATTACAATTTTAAAGTGAGTGCCGTTGGTACTGTTATGCCAACTCTCTTTCAGACTTTAGCACGTGTCATATAAATGACACTTAGAAATGTAACTAGCGTCATTTGTTCCGTTGTCACGGAGCAATGCAGGGCAAGAGGACAGGAGAGAGGTGCAGCCAAGTCTCCTAACGGTACAGCTGGTGACAGGCTGACGTGTGGAGTGGCCGCACACCTGCATTTACAGTCCTCGTCAAGTATCTTCTTGTCTTCCATATGGAACACGCAGTAAGTTTCTTAGTTTATTACGCGGCTAGAAGCAGTGCGAAAAGTGTGATACTCCAACAGCGTTTGCTCGCTAGCTTCCACCAGTTCTGAGCGCTTGTATTACTTGTTATCATATATGGCACTGGTCGATACATCGAAAATGTCTCCACTTATAATGGCTTTCCATGAGGCCAAAATTAGTCCTACTTAGTCACGAAATAAATAAATTGAAAGCATTGTGTTTATAATTAGTAGTTTACAGTTACGGAGCATCTCAGGACTTGATATTACTGAAAAACTGAATATTTGCAGCCATTTTCCTCTGTTGAGAAGTCAAATACTAATTTTCATAGATTTAGCATTAAAAACTCCATAGTAGCTCTTTAGTAATTATTTATTTAAAAAAAGACTGAAACTCACTATTTAACCCCCTCAGTGGTTGAATTTCCAGAAATTCTGGAACACGTGAGTTTTATTTTCTAACTGAGAAACCAAGTAACTGTTTTCGTACTTCTAGCTTCAGAATTCCCTTAATACGGACATACTTTAAAAAAGACTTTCATCACCTATTTCATCCCCTTAGGAGTGGAATTTAAGCGATGTCTACAGTACGAGATCCAAACTGCAAGTTTCTATCCTTAGCGGTTCGGGCCGGCCGATGATCAGTCAGTAAATCTGTCTGATCCTATTTCAGCTCCTTAGGAGTCGGATTTCCAAAGACAGTGAAACACTATTTGTTCGTCTATAACTAGAAGACAAAACACCAGTTTTCAGAGATTTAGGTTTAAAAATGCTATCGCAAGGAAATATTTCCATAAAACGTTTCACCCCCTAATTCACCCACTTAGGGGTTAAATTTCCAGTAGCCATGAAACACGTATTTTTTTTTATTTCTGAGAAGTCACATTTAAATTGTCATACATTTCCTTTAAATATGCTTTCATAATAATATATTTACATTAATTTATCTCCCATAATTCACTTTCTTATGGGTTAAATTTCCAAAAACACTGAAATCCTTTTTTTTTGTTTTTTTTTTTTGTTTTTTTTTGTTTTACTTGTAACCGAGATGTCTAATACCAGTGTTCATAGCCGTATCTTTAAAAATACTTAAGTAGTTCTTTAATAATGACACATGGATAATAAGACTCTTTCACCCACTATTTCAACTCCATGGAGTTAAATTTCCAAAAATGGTGGAAGATGTGTTTCTTTATTTCTGACCGAGAAACGAAATACCAACTTTGGTAGGTCTAGCTTCAAAATTGCCTTAATAGCAACTTTTTTTAAGAAAAAAACTTGATCTGCTATTTCACCCTCTTAGGGTTGGAATTTCAAAAAATTCCCTTCTTAAAAGACGCCGCCGCACGGGCTTAGCCGAGCGGTCTGGGGCGCTGCAGTCATGGACTGGGGGCTGGTCCCGGCGTGTGTGTGTTTGTCCTTAGGCTAATTTAGGTTAAGTAGTGTGTAAGCTTAGGGACTGATGACCTTAGCAGTTAAGTTCCATAAGATTTCACACACATTTGAACGTTTTTTAAAAAGACGCCTCTAGTATAAGATCCACACCTTCTCCAAATTCAAGTTTCTCTCCATAGCAGTTTGGGTTGGGCAGTGATGATTCACTCACTCAGAACATAACCTTTCGTACATAGAGATGATGTTGACACCAGTGGCGGATACAGGAAAACCTCAAGGAGGGGGCGCTAAAGATATCTTGAGCTACGTTTCTTTACTTTTGCTGTAATAAAAAATAATCAAGTCACTTGCAAAGCTTAAGAAAGTTTTATTTAAACTGATTATACACATGTACAAGACAATTTCATCTTATAAAAAAGTTACAATTATGGTTCTCTTCCTTAAATGATGAATTCTATGCTCCTATTCCTCCTGGAAAATTGGTTAATTACATCGTCAATATGACAATAATTTTCATGGTGAGTGTTCAGCAGAGATAAGCCATTGAGTCGATGCTCCTTCATTGTCGACCTCAGCCATGTCTTTGAACGCCGCAGTGTAGAAAAACTTCTTTCTACTGTAGCAATAGCTGCAGGTAGACAAGCAATTATTTTGTACAACTATCTATGTGCCAGACAGAAACGTATAAAATACGATGACGCGGACGCGCGTGCTACATAGCAAAGTACAGGTATTCGATTACTCGATTCAGTCGAGTCGACTGAGGAAAGAAACGGACGAATAGCGTACGGGCTGACTGGCGGGGGAGGCGCGAGTGGCACTGTGGGCAGCCTCCCATATGTATCCGCCACTGGTTGGCACACATATGCAGACGACATCATATATCTCATAGACGAACCACAAGAACATGTAAACAGTTTATGCTGGCATATAAATACTATGCAGCACAACATTCAATTCACACTGAAATGGAAACAGGAGAAGCAACACTCTACCTCCTCATGAACGTCACAAAATCTAATAACAGCCTCAACATTTTGAGAAAGGAAACAGCTATATACAAGAAAACACACAAGAAATCCTACGATCCACATTCTTAAGAAATGGCAACCATAAGACATGTGTTACACATACACAAAAGATGCACACTACAACAAGACAATACACGAGTTACACACCAGTAAAATAAAACCACGAACAGAACACAGCAAAATGAAAAACAACTCAGATATACCGACACATAACCGTAACACAGTGTGATCACAGTAAGACTCACACCAGAAAACCCATCTGTCAACGAAAACAAGCACTCCATAATGTATGAGAAGCAGCTCACAAGCAAGATAAATAAACTCTTCAATCAGCATAATCTCTATCAAGACAAATAATACAATACAAAAGAAATTAAAAAGTGTGGTTGAAGAAAAAGATACTTACAACAGTTCAGGAATACATGAAATAACAAGTAATAGCTGCACCTGTAAATATATTGAGGCGATTGCAAGAAATTTTAATATCAGGTACAAAAAATATATATGAGCGTTGTAGAGTGGATGTACCAACTCCACATATGCAAAGCATTTAAAAAAAATCACCATCATACCGGGATAACAACAGACATGACAGTCCTGTGCCATAATAATAAAGTAGAGGGAATGTTTTATACAGGGACTCTTTTCTGCAGAAGGCCATAAATAAAACCAAAAATATTCTAAATGGCAAAAAGGCAATATTTTCACCAATTCATAACCTTGTATAAAATACACTAAACACACACACACAGTACCCTACCACCTATATCCTTTGCAAGGACTCGGATTAACTGACTATTTTCCAAGGAGTTCTTTGCAGAATGTATGAATGACCATGTAGGTAAAAAACTGTATTCCATTTGAGTTGGTAGACGTGTCATGGCACTGCGCTGAACAGGTATTTGAATGTTGTGCAGGAGCACTTGTAATTGTTGTTATTTATAGGTCCCCTACCTCTGACTCCAGATCATTTCTGCTCAAGTTAGAGATGATTCTTGGTTCACTTTATAGGAAGTACCAAAAATTAATTATATGTGGTGTCTTCAATGTTAATTTTCTGTGTGATTGTTCAAGAAAAGGGATGTTGAAGATCTGATGCAAACTATGTTTTTCTAACCTGGGTTCAGGGGAACAGTAGCACAGCCACAGACAATATTTTGATTCATTCTCCATTACTAGAAGGGAATTCTGTAAGTAACAGAGTGAATGGCCTTTCATATCACGACACATTAATTTTAACACGAAAAGGTTTTTATAAACAAATGTCATATATAATTACAAACTGCCTACAGAAACTGATCCAAAGGCAATAGAAAGTTTGTTAAACCTCATTAAGGAATAAGAGTGGCAGGATGTTTATAGTGCCGATAACGTAGATGACAACTATAATGCTTTCCTTAACACATTTCTCATGCTCTTCGAAAGCTGCTTTCCATTAGAACGTTCTCAAACGGGTACTTGCAGTAAAGGGCAGCGTGGGTGGCTGGCTAAAGGGATAAGGATGTTATGTAGCACAAGTGGGAATTATATCAAAATGTTAGAAGTAGTCACAATGGAGCTACAGTATCCCATTACAAACAGTATTGTAAGTGAGAAACATCCTGGCAGATTAAAACTGTGTGCTGGACTGAGACTCGAGATCGGGACCTTTGCATTTCGCGGGCAAGGGCTCTACCAACTGAGCTACCCTTACACGACTCACGCCCCGTCCTCACAGCTTCACTTTTGCCAGTATTTCGTCTCCTACCTTCCAGACTTTACAGAAGCTCTCCTGCGAATCCGGCAGAACTAGCACTTCCTGTCAGGAAGTTTCATATCAGCGCACACTCCGCTGCAGAGTGAAAATGTCATTCTGGAAACATCCCCCAGGCTGTGGTAAAGTGACGGCCGGTGTGGCCGTGCGGTTCTAGGCGCTTCAGTCTCGAACCGCGTGACCGCTAAGGTAGCAGGTGTAGTGGGACGCGAAATTGAAGCGTCACCCATCCACCAGTGTCAGCCCAGTTTGCAGGTGAATATAAGTTTAATTTAGTGTTTTGTTTATGTATTTTTGTAATATTTGTAATGGTTGTGAATTGTCTAAAGTTTTGTATTTATTTTTTTATGTTTCATGTACGGAGAGGGCGGCGCAACGAACGGAGACAGCATCTTCACTGTCGGGACCAGAGAGAAAATTACTGGCCACTATACGTCGCGGGTCGACAGCTAAAGAGCAACAGAAGATCCTGAAACCGAGTTGTTGCGTCGTGCTTCTAAAAACTTGAAAAATAAGAATTTGTAATGTTTCTACAACAATGATGTCATAGAACGTTTAATCATGTTGTAAATGTTCAGTCCTACCTAGTCAAGGCTCAGGTTCACGTCTATATGTATGAAGATAATAAAGTAGTGTATACTACAAAAGTTTAAATACGTGTTCCGAGAATTTATTTATGAAGAATTATATTAAGGAAGAAGGATGACTGATTTATTTGACATGATTATTAATTTTTGACAATATTCATCGCGAGTTTGAGTCTTGAAAGTTTATTCAATGTGGTTCTAATATTTGTTAAATCAGATAACTTGCATTAATATAACTTCTGAGAAGAAACAAAACGACATCTAAATTGAGAAAAAGTTTGCGCAAACCAATAGGACTGAGTGACGAAATTCTGCGCATACGACTCAAATGATGATGTTTTACAGTTTCGTTCAAGAACCATTTACAGACAATTTAAAAAGAATTTAAATAATTTTGAAGTGTGTTGTAACTGTCGTAGGTGACGAAGTCTGCACATGGTCATATGTCAAAAGAAAATCATTTATACAAGACTTACGTCGTTACACTACACAGGTTCGAATCCTGCCTCGGGCATGGATGTGTGTGATGTCCTTAGGTTAGTTAGGTTTAAGTAGTTCCAAGTTCTAGGGGATTGATGACCACAGATGTTAAGTCCCATAGTGCTCAGAGCCATTTTTTTGTGGTTAAGTCATGTCTCCACAGTATCCTTTCTTTCAGGAGTGGTAGTTCTGCAGGGTTCGCAGGAGAGCTTCTGTAAAGTTGGGAAGGTAGGAGACGAGATACTGGCAGAAGTAAGGCTGTGAGGTCGGGGCGTGAGTCCTGCTTGGGTAGCTCAGTTGGTAGAGCCCTTGCCCGCGAAAGACAAAGGTCCCGAGTTCGAGTCTCGGTCCGGCACACAGTTGTAATCTGCCATGAAGTTTCATATCAGCGCACACTCCGCTGCGAAGTGAAAATCTCGTTCCAGTATTGTAGGTGCTTAAAGTGTTTTTAGCACGGCGAATTGTATGTGGTACGCAAACAGAATAGCTAATTCCCAGGATAAAATTAAAATCATATGGTCAGTCGTGACGGAAGTGTCTGGTCAGCAGCACAAGTTCGATGATATAAAGTCAATTCGTAGTAAAAATGTTTTTGTTACTGCTGAGTCAGATATATGTACAGTATTTAACAATCACTTTCTGATCATTGCTGGTGAATTAAACAAAAACTTTGTTTTTACAAGGAGTCATATAATTCTCTTGGGAAATGCCTTTCCGAGAGTGATGTATAGAACGCTCCTCTGTGATACTGACAAGGGGGAGGCTGAGTGAACAATTAAATCACTGAAGACTAAGGACTGACGTGGATACGATGGAGAGCATAGCAGGATGTTAAAGTACTGTGCTGCACATGTTAGCTCTGTACTTAGCCACATTTGTAATTTTTCCTTTAAGGAAGGTGATTTTCTGAATGATTAAAGTAATCATTAATAAAGCCGCTTTATAAAAATTGAGAAAGGGGTAATGCACAGAGTTTTAGACCTGCATCTATGCCATCAGTATTTGCTAAAGTTATTGAAAAGGCCGTATATATACGGATAATTGATCATTTTATTTCACATAATTAGCTATCAAATGTACAATTCGGTTTTAGAAGCGATTTAACAACTGAAAATGCTGTACTCTCCATTCTACGTGAGATACTGGATGGATTAAGGAAGAGGTTTCGAACGCTAGGAATCTCTTTTGATTTAACTAAGTCGTTTGATTTTGTTGACCACAAAATATTGCTCCAGAAGTGGGGCCACTAGGGAAGACGCGGAGTAGCTCACAAGCAGCTCATCTCTTACTTTAACAACAGACAGCAAATGTCATTATCCACAGTTTCGAGCAGAGCTATGGTGTGGGCAGTGAGTGGGGAACGGTTAAATGGTGGGGGAGGGTGCCCCAGGAATCAGTTGTGAGGCCACACCTTTTGTTTATTTATATAAATGGTATGCTCTTGAATGTTACAGGTGATTATAAAATGTTTCTGTTTGCTGATGACTCCAGCTTGTTATTAAGAGATGTTGTGTGTAATATTGGCACTGTTTCAAATAATGCAGTTCAAGACATAAGTTCATTGCTTATAGAAAATACACTAACGCTAAATCACAGTAAGACGAAAAGTAGACCAATTTGCTTATTTACGTTCACTTATGACGTATTGTATTATATTTTGGGGTAACTCTTCCCATTCTCAAAGGATTTTTTGTCCCATAAGCGGGTGGTTCAGGCAATAAGTGGTGTAACTTCGTGAAACTCTTGTAGAACCCTGTTCACTAGTCTGGATATTCTGAAATTGGTCTCGCAATATATATATATATATATATTCTTCACTGTCGTTTCTTGTTAACAACATCAGCTTAGCCCTCGGAATTAGCAGCTTTCACTCAATTAATACCATGCAGAAATCAAAACGTGCATTTGGATCGCACTTCCTTGACTCTTGTGCAAAAAGGCGTGCGGTATATTGCTGCATCGATTTTCAATAAGCTACCACTAGAATTCAAAAATCTTAACAATAATTCAAGTGCTTACAAATCGAAACTGAAGAGTTTCCTCTTGGGTCACTACTATTCTGTCGAGGAGCTCCTTGGAAAATTAAGCTGATTCCTGTGTTACATCGTAGATTGCGTTTACATAACACAATCTTGTTTTTTTTTTTTTGGGGGGGGGGGGGTTCATAAACATTTCATGTGCTGACACGCTCCTTGACCTTGGGGATTTGCTGCTCAATTTGGTCCTATGGAACTTGACGTGTAACGTAAAGAAAAACCCTCCCTCCCTCCCTCTCCATCCCCACCCCGACCAGCTGTCTGTTCTCACACCCTGCACCTTCCACGATCTCTTAGTCAAGCCCTGCAGCTTGTGAGCAAGATCAAGTGCAGTGTGCCTCTTCATAGGTTATGTGACCTATCAAATGTGAAGCAGCACATCTAGCTATATCAAAAAATATAACAGTAAATGTGTCAAAAAGCCACAACCATCTATTAGCCAATAGTTAGATAATTTAAATGAACTACCAGAAATCGCTAAAAATTTCCTATAATTTCAATAGTTTTCTTTATATTAATGGTGACTGATGATGCGTAGCATGAATAGGCGAAACATGTTTGGTAGACAAAAACAAATCTCTCAACTGAAAAAGACGAATTTTTTTATGTATCGATAAAGCCTAACTGAATAAGTATTCTTCATCTACTCATGTCGTCGACAACGGAGAGGAATTGGAGATGATGCTCATACACTACAAGTCGTCACGAAATTCCTTATACAGACTTTGAGGACTTGTAATGGGGAACAAGGTGGTTAAATATAGTGTAGGAATTCGTGTCCGGAACTGTACCGTTTTCTCGGTGCACAAAAAATACCCCGACAGTCTGTTGTGTGTTGCTCTCTGACTCCTGCTGCTTTTCGTCTATGTCCACATGCAAGTAGAGGTCGACGAGGCGATCATCGACGTCAGCACAGATACGGTACCTCTGTACCATGTTGCGGTACACACATCACCAAAGCCTGGTCCTCCAGCATACGACACAGCCATAATCCTCGCCAGTATGTTTTCCTCGGATTACACAGGGGCCTCGTAAATCAAGGCTTTCATCTGACCCAACAAGTAGTACTCTAGCGGGTCCAGGTCGGTAGGTCAAGCAATCGGGACGCCACGAGCTATACATTGTTGTCCACGTCGTTGGTTCAGATCTCGGACGTGAAAAAGGTGGCGGTGAATGGCATACAAACAAACCTTTAGTGGGCGAGGGACATCAGGTGATCGGTGAACGACTTACGTAATACCCTACGCAGTGGCGCCGAAAACGCGGGAGATTTGATCGTGTGCTGTGGTATTTTGCGTGTAGAGGGAAAACGGCACGTTTCCGGACGTCAGTTCCCATGCAGCTCTAGTGGTCCCCACTAGAAGTCCTCAACATCTTTCAGTGGAATTTAATTAAACCTTGTATATTCCAATATTGATATTTTTTCATCTACGCTAGGTTTTGTAGAAAAGGTATCGATCTCGTATAAGCGTATGCTTAAAGGCTGTATGGAAATCTCTCTGCAGTAAGTGGGAATACTGTCAGACAAAATAATCATTTACTTCCACAAAAGTTGTTGAAAAACGTCTGACATCCACTAAACGATAAGCTTAGAAAAAGAAAAATAACACGAATCTGATAGGAACGATGCAGAGTCGTTACGGGTCGTTTCCAACTTATCCCTCAGACACGCTAAATACCGAGAGGTGGGGCGGTAGTTGAGTCATTATACAAGAATTCCAGAGGAACGGTTTCGTATACCCAGAGAACTTTCCGAATTCTCAGCTGTAAGGGCTTCATTGTAGATACACGCTAAACTCCAAACTTTAGATGAAATACATTTTTACAAAGGTGAAAAACGGAAAGAAACTTGTTGTTTACATGGCGTAGAAAAAAACTCAAAGCCGTCGGAAGAAGAACCGGCAATCAGACACCCAAAATTTCGAACGGTGCCTAATAAACAACAGCTTCTGAAATTGGATGAGTACTAATATTTGAAGTTATGTTGTTCATCTACAGCATTATTCTGAACTCTCATTTTAATACAATTACAGAGAATATTGCAGTAATAGGCTACATCGTTTTAGGAATGCTTGGTCAAGATTCATAATTACTTTCACTGACTTCGAAAAATGGATTTATTTATGGTTGTTGTTTCTGACGCCTCGAGTGCGGGCTTCCATGTGCTTTTACTTGTACAATTCACAAAAATCGATAGTTCAAATCATTACGTAAAAGATATAAAGTAACTGTAAGAAAATCAACACTTACTGTAAGAATGACAAACCAGTATAAAAGCTGAAGCACCCAGATTAAATGTGGAAAATCTACAGAAAGTTTCTATGCAATTCACTGTACGTTGAGACGAAAATGTGCATTCATAGCGCAGGACTTAGGAACAACAAATAGTTTTCGAAATATGAATCGGGAATGAAGTATACAGGGTATTAACGATACGGTGAAAGAGAACAAAAAACTATACCAGAAGTGGTTAAGGACACAAGACAGCAAGGACGGGAGGTGCTACGCAAGATACAATAGCGAATATGAAAAAGAAATTTTAAGAGGAAAGTGGTTGATGTGGGTCCAAAAGTTTCAGGAGAACAATAAACACATGGGAGGTACATGGGAGGTAGCAAAGTAAGAGAGGCCTGCAAAACGAGGAAACGCCTTAGAGCAGACAGAGTAGAAAAAGCTAACGATGTAATAATTAGTGTAAACGGAGGGAATAGAATTCACAGAAAAGCTATTGAGCGAGAATAGAAATGTGTTCAAACAGGCAGGATATCTGCGAAAGATACAAACAATGGCGAATGTGGAACCAATGATGCAGAATGAAGCAGAAAACACTGTCAAACGGATGAAACATAACACATCCACTGGGCCAATTAGTAAAATATAGACCGAGTATTTTATGGGAATGCTCGCATGCTTCTTTAATAAACTGCTTAGGAATGGCGAAGAGCTACCAGAGAAATTTAGTATTACTGCAATAAGTTTCACTTAGTATTAATCAGACAAGATAGTAATCATTATAGCGGTATCAGTGTAACCAGTTCGATAGGAAAGTTCTCTGATCAGATTTTGATAAGCAAAATACAAGCATAAATTGTAGACATTGAAGTACACTGAATTAAGAACAGACATATATTGGTTATACTTACTCCCTACGCCAGATGATAGAAAAAAAATCTGAAAGAAGTTTGGCAACGCGCATAGTGTTCATAGATCTCGAAGAAGCATACGACAACGTCCCACTAATCAAGATGTTCGAATCACTGGAATTATATGGCACATTTTATAAGACGTACATAAATATAAGATATACGCTGAAGACCCAAAGAAACTGGTACACCTGACTAATATCGTATAGGGCGCCAGCTAGCACGCACAAGCACCGCAACTCGACATGGCATGGACTCGACTAATGTCTGAAGTAGTGCTGGCGAGAAATGACACCATGAATCCTTCCGCGCTGTCCATAAATCCGTATGAGAACGAGGGGGTGGAGATTTCTTCTGAACAGCACGTTGCTAGGCATCCCAGACACGCTCAATAATGTTCTTGTCTGGGGAGTTTGGTGGCTAGCGGAAGTTTTTAAACTCAGAAGAGTGTTCCTGGAGCCACTCTGTAGCAGTTATGGACGTGTGGTGTGCCGTATTGTCCTTCTGGAATTACCCAAGTCCGTCGGAATGCACAATGGGGATGAATGGATGCAGGTGATCAGACAGGATGCTTACGTATATGTCACCTGTCAGAGTCGTATCTAGACGCATGAGAGGTCCCATATCACTCCAACTGCACACGCCCCACACCATTACAGAGCCTCCATCAGCTTGAACAGTCCACTGCTGACATGTAGGGTCCATGGATTCTTGAGGTTGTCTCCATAGCCGTACACATGCGTCCGCTCGTTACAATTTGCAGCGAGACTCGTCCGACCAGGCAACATGCTTCCAGTCATCAACAATCCAATGCCGGTGTTGAGAGGCTTAGGACAGGCGTAAAGCTTTGTGTCGTGCTCTCATCAAGGATACACAAATGGGCCTTCGGTTCCGCAAGCCCATAACGGTGATGTTTCGTTGAATGGTTCGCACTCTGACACTTACTGATGGCCGAGCATTGAACTCTGCAGCAATTTGCGGAAGGGTTGCACTTCTGTCACGTTGAACGATTTTCTACAGTCGTCGTTAGTCCCGTTCTTGTAGGATCTTCTTCCGGCCACAGCGATATAGGAAATTTTTGGATGTTTTATCGCATTCCTGATATTCACCGTACACCCGTGAAAGGTCGTACTTCAAAATCCTCAGTTCATCCCTGCCTCGGAGATGATGCGTCCCACCGCTTGTGCGCCGACTATCACAACTCATTCATACTCACCTAAATGTTGATAACCTGCCGTTGTAGCAGCAGTAACCGATCTAGCAACAGGAGACTGCAGCGCCGTATTCTACCTGTTTACGTACATCTGTATACAGGGTGGTCCACTGATCGTGACCTGGCCAAATATCTCACAAAATAAGCGTCGAACGAAAAAACTACAAAGAACGAAACTTATCTAGCTTGAAGGGGAAACCAGATGGCGCTATGGTTGGCCGGCTAGATGGCGCTGCCATAGATCAAACGGATATCAACTAGGTTTTGTTTAAATAGGAACCCTCATTTTTTATTAAATATTCGTGTCGCACGTAAAGCAATATGAATATTTTATTTGGACCACTTTTTCCGCTTTGTGACAGATGGCGCTGTAATAGGCACAAAGATATGGCTAACAATTTTAGACGAACAGCTGTTAACAGGTAGGTTTCTTTAAATTAAAATACAGAACGTAGGTACGTTTGAATTTTTTATTTCGGTTGTTCCAATGTGATACACGTACCTTTGTGAACTTATCATTTCTGTGAAAGCACGCTGTTACAGTGTGATTACCTGTAAATACCACATTAATGCAATAAATGCTCAAAATGATGTCCGTCAACATGAATGCATTTGGTAATACATGTAACGACATTCCTCTCAACAGCGAGTAGTTCGCCTTCCATAATGTTCGCACATGCATTGACAATGTGCTAACGCATGTTGTCAGGCGTTGTCGGTGGATCACGATAGCAAATATCCTTCAAATATCCCCACAGAAAGAAATCCGGGGACGTCAGATCCGGTGAACGTGCGGGTCATGGTATGGTGCTTCGACGACCAATCCACCTGCCATTGTTGTTGTTGTTGTTGTGGTCTTCAGTCCTGAGACTGGTTTGATGCAGCTCTCCATGCTACTCTATCCTGTGCAAGCTTCTTCATCTCCCAGTACCTACTGCAACCTACATACCGCTTCAATCGCACGCGAGCTATGTCCCGGACATCCATCATGATGGAAGTACATCACAATTCTGTCATGCAGTGAAACATCTTGTAGTAACATCGGTAGAACATTACGTAGGAAATCAGCATCCATTGCACCATTTAGATTGCCATCGATAAAGTGGGGCCAATTATCCTTCCTCCCATAATGCCGCACCATACATTAACCCGCCATGGTCGCTGATGTTCCACTTGTCGCAGCCATCGTGGATTTTCCGTTGCTCAATAGTGCATATTATGCCGGTTTACAGAACTGGTGCAAAAAATCTGTCATCGTCCCGTAATTTCTCTTGTGCCCAGTGGCAGTACTGTACACGACGTTCAAAGTCGCCATGCAATTCCTAGTGCATAGAAATATGGTAAGGGTGCAGTCGATGTTAATGTATCATTCTCAACACCGTCGTTTTTGAGATCTCGATTCTCGCGCAATTTGTCTGCTACTGATGTGCGGATTATCCGCGACAGCAGCTAAAACACCTACTTGGGCATCATCATTTGTTGCAGGTCGTGGTTGAAGTTTCACATGTGGCTGAACACTTCCTGTTTCCTTAAATAACGTAACAATCCGGCGAACAATCCGGACACTTGGATGATGTCATCCACGATACCGAGCAGCATACATAGCACACGCTCGGTGGGCATTTTGATCACAATAGCCATACATCAACACGATATGCAATTGGTAAACGGTCCATTTTGACACGGGTAATGTATCACGAAGCAAATACCGTCCGCACTGGCGGGAGGTTACGTGATACCACGTACTTATACGTTTGTGACTATTACAGCGTCATCTATCAAAAAGCGAAAAAAGTGGTCCAACTAAAACATTCATATTTCTTTACGTACTACACGAATATGTAATAAAAATGTCGGTTCCTATTTTTAAACAATGCAGTTGATATCTGTTTGACCTATGGCAGCGCCATCTAGCAGCCCAACCATAGCGCCATCTGGTTTCCTCCTTCAAGCTAGACGAGTTTTGTTCTTTGTAGTTTTTTCGTTTGAAGCTTATTTCGTGAGATATTTGGCCCGGTCACCGTCAATGGACCACCCTGTACATACACATGTCCAGAATTGCTACAGAGTGGCTCCAGGAATACTGCTCTGAGTTTAAACACTTCCGCTGGCTACTAAACTCCCCAGACACGAACATTATCGAGCCTTATTTAGCATACCTGGAATGGTTCTTTCGTGCGGTTGTTTTGCGTAAGCAGCTTCAGTACGCCTCGCAGAAGACAGCGAACGTCTTTCGAGCCCCTTCTGGAGTTCGACCGAGGAAAAATAGTTGCCTTTAGGGATTGCGTACCATCCTTCAGAGAAATGGGTGATCATGTCGTGCGGAACCAAGCAACTGTGATGGCTATCTGTAATCGCTGGATGCAGGAGATAACGAAGGATCTACGGGATCGATTGCACCCACCTCGACGCGTCACTACACGTGATGACAGGCATACTGTGGGCAGGGCAGTGATGGGTCGCTCTGCCACATCACGAACGATATTACAACAAATTCGGCCTGTTGCGCAACAAGCAGTGTCCCCGCATACCATTTGACGGGGTTTGCAACAGAGTGCACTGCCCGCAAGGCGCCCATTGCTCCGTTTACCACTGACTTAACACCACAGGCGTTTACGCCGGCAATGGTGCTATGAACGACGGACATGGACAACCGAATGGAATGATATTGTTTTTACCGAAGAATCCCGATTCTGGCTCTACAACGTCTATGGTCGGATTACAGTCTGGAGACACTGTGATGGGAAACTGTTGAGCTGTTGCGTTATGCAGCACCTTACTGGTCCCGAACCCAGTATTATGGTTTGCGGTGGTATGGGACTGCATTCCCGCAGCCCCGTAGTGCACAGTACCGGTAAACTACCCAGCCACCGTTACATCTCGGAAGCGTTGGAGACTGTTGTCCTCCCATACCGTCGGAGCTTTGCGCCGGCCCACATTACAACAGGATAATCCGCGACCACACGTGACACACATTGTTAAAGGCTTCTTCGTCATCCATCGGACTGGACTGCTGCCGTGGCATCCTTCTTCTCCCGGTTTCTCAACTATGGAGAACATCTAGCCGATTACTGCGAAGCGACTGGCCTGTGATACACCATCCCCTGCTACACCAGATCCACTTCGGCTGAAACTGGATGTAAGACCACACCTAGAGCTCTTTGATTCAATGCCGAAGCGAGTAGCAGCAGTTAGCCATTAGCCAGCAATGGAGTCAAAACTCAGTTCTACACTACTGGCCATTAAAATCGCTACACGAAGAAGGAATGCAGATGATAAGCGGGTATTCATTGGACAAATATATTATACTAGAACTGACATGTAATTACATTTTCAAGCCATTCGGGTGCATAGATCCTGAGAAATCTCTACCCAGAACAACCACCTCTGGCCGTAATAACGACCTTGATACGCCTGGGCATTGAGTCAAACAGAGCTTGGATGGCGTGTACAGGTACAGCTGCCCATGCAGCTCCAACACGATACCACAGTTCATCAAGAGTAGTGACTGGCGTATTGTGACGAGCCAGTTGCTCGGCCACCATTGACCAGACGATTTCAATTGGTGAGAGATCTGGAGAATGTGCTGGCCAGAGCAGCAGTCGATCATTTTCTGTATCCAGAAAGGCCCGTACAGTACCTGCAACATGCGGACGTGCATTATCCTGCTGAAATGTAGGGTTTCGCAGGGATCGAATGAAGGGTAGGGCACGGGTCGTAACACATCTGAAATGTAACGTCCACTGTTCAAAGTGCCGTCAACGCAGACAAGAAAAGACTGAGACGTGTAACCAATGGCACCCCATACCATCAAGTTGGGTGATATGCCAGTATGGCGATGACGAATACACGCACCCAGTGTGCATTTACCACGATGTCGCCAAACACGGATGCGACCTTCATGATACTATAAGCAGAACCTGGATTCATCCGAAAAAATGACGTTTTGCCGTTCGTACACCCAGGTTCGTCGTTGAGTACACCGTGGCAGGCGCTCTTCTGTGTGATGCAGCGTCAAGGGTAACTGCAGCCATGGTCTCCGAGCTGATTGTCCATGCTGCTGCAAATGTCGTCGAACTGTTCGTGCAGATGGTTGTTGTCTTGTAAATGTCCCCATCTGCTGACTCAGGGATGAAGACGTTGCTGCACCATCCGTTAAGCCATGCGGATAAGATGCCTGTCATCTCGACTGCTAGTGATAAGAGGTCGTTGGGATCCAGCACGGCGTTCCGTATTTCCCTCCTGAACCCACCGATTCCATATTCTGCTAACAGCCATTGGATCCCGACCAACGCGAGCAGCAATGTCGCGATACGATAAACCACAATCCCGATAGGCTACAATCCGACCTTTATCAAAGTCGGAAACGTGGTGGTACGCATTTCTCCTCCTTACACGAGGCATCACAACAATGTTTCACCAGGCAACGCCGGTCAACTGCTGTTTGTGTATGAGAAATCGGCTGGAAACTTTCCTCATGTCAGAACGTTGCAGGTGTCGCCACCGGCGCCAACCTTGTGTGAATGCTCCGAAAAGCTAATCATTTCCATATCACAGCATCTTCTTCCTATCGGTTGAATTTCGCGTCTGTAGCACGTCATCTTCGTGGTGTAGCAATTCTAATGGCCAGTAGTGTAATTTCATCATTCCACTCACTTCGCATAGTGCCGTTTTCAGTCATGTGATCTTTGTACAACATATTATCTCCCAAATTAGTTTTGCTGTGATATCTCCGGTCCTCCTTGGTGCTGCGTTTTGGGTGGTCAGCAGTGTATTTTAGTTTTTGCTTTATTTAACATTGCAAGATTAGAGTTATCAGGCCGTCCTTTACATCTAACCCGGCGTTCTACACATACTTTTGAGCAAAACTTAAACAAAAAAGAAACTTTCGCCTGGTGTGTCGCAGCCAAGTAACATAGCTGGATGAAACTGGGGCCAGACATAGGAAGAACTACTACAATATAGTACAGAAGGTAACTGGAAGGATTGCACAATGAAGTGAAGAGAACTACTTTTATTCAAAGACAATAATTGCAATGAAGTAACCGCGATGTATTGTAGTTCCCTAGGCATTACAGGAAACGTGACATCGTTCTTAATAGGTAGTGTGATCACCACTATTGGCACCGCATGCTCTGCAACATGTTTCTATGCCATACTGGCCACAAGACTGGTAAGGAGTTGTTGTGGTAGGGCGTTCCTTTCCTCCAACATCGAGGTTGCAAACTGATGGATGGCCGTCGATGCATGTAGAGCTGCTGTAATACGTCTGTCCAACACATCCCACATGGCTCAGTGGGGTCTAAGTCGGGGTAACGAGAAGATCTGTCCATTTACCGAATCCGAATATCCTCTCGTTCCAAGAGCCTCCACGTTCGTACTTTATAAAAAGAACAGGGCTACGAATGTTTTGAGAGTACAGTGTAGCTTGTTACAGAGGCGGACAGCAGCAACAGAGAGGAATTAAGTTTTGTTTTATGGATGGACCCTGCTAGGGTAGTAGAAAAGCGAGAGCTTGTGTTTCGATTATAATGAGGAGACAGGTAAGTAATCACTGATGCAAGGTTCTGAGGCGCTCGAAATGTCTGGTGATCATGTAACTTGTCTGGACGCGACCACTCCAACTGGGCGACTGCAGCACTTAACACAGTCATGCAGACGAATGTTGTACATGTAACGCACACAGGCATTCATGGTTACTTCTAGCCTGTCTAGAGTTCTCACTACTCGTGCCGTGTTGGACTTCAATGCAGTAGAGGAGGTTCGGTAGAACGAGTGACTGCACAAGTTCAATTTTGACTTCCTGTGGAAATATATGCCGAAACTTCTTAAGAGCATAGAAGCAAGCGGAAGTCTTCGTGCACTTGATGATAGCATTTTCTGTCCAGTTCATACGCTCATCCAAAGTTATATCCGACTTCTTCACTATTGGAAACGGTGTATCTTGCTCATGTGAATGACTAATCGATATCAAAAGAAGAATGACCGAAAAAAGTTAGCGCAGAACAAGGAATCAGCGATCATAAAGCGGTTACAGCATCGGTGATTTCAGCCGTAAACAGAAATATTAGAAAAGGTAGGAAGATTTTTCTGTTTAGCAAAAGTGACAAAAAGCAGATTTCAGAGTACTTGACGGCTCAACACAAAAGTTTTATCTCAAGTACAGATAGTGTTGAGGATCAGTGGACAAAGTTCCAAACCATCGTACAATATGCATTAGATGAGTATGTGCCAAGCAAGATCGTAAGAGATGGAAAAGAGCCACCGTGGTACAACAATCGAGATAGAAAACTGCTACGGAAGCAAAGGGAACTTCACAGTAAACATAAACATAGCAAAAGCCTTGTAGACAAACAAAAATTACATGAAGCGAAATGTAGTGTCAGGAGGGCTATGCCAGAGGCTTTTAACGAATTCGAAAGTAAAGTTCTATGAACTGACTTGGCAGAAAATCGTAAGAAATTTTGGTGTTACGTCAAAGCGGTACGTGGATTAAAACAAAATGTCCAGACACTCTGTTACCAAAATGGTACTGAAACAGAGGATGACAGACCAAAGGCCGAAATACTAAATGTCTTTTTCCAAAGCTGTTTCACAGAGGAAGTCTGCACTGTAGTTCCTCTTCTAGACTATCGCACACATGACAAAATGGTAGACATCGAAATAGATGACTGAGGGATAGAAAAAAAATTCAAATCGCTCAAAAGAGGAAAGGCCGCTGGACCTGATTGGATACTAGTTGGATTTTACACAGAGTACGCGAAAGAACTTGCCCCCCTTCTTGCAGCGGTGTACCGTAGGACTCTTAGAAGAGCGCAGCGTTCCAAAAGATTGGAAAAGGGCACAGGTCATCCCCGTTTTCAAGAAGGGGCGTCCAACAGATGTGCAGAACTATAGACCTATATCTCTAACGTCGATCAGTTGTAGAATTTTGCAACACGTATTATGTTCGAGTATAATGACTTTTCTGGAGACTAGAAATCTACTCTGTAGGAATCAGCATGGGTTTCGAAAAAGACGATCGTGTGAAACGCAGCTCGCGCTATTCGTCCACGAGACTCAGAGGGCCATAGACACGGGTTCCCAGGTAGATGCCGTGTTTCTTGACTTCCGCAAGGCGTTTCATACAGTTCCCCACAGTCGTTTAATGAACAAAGTAAGAGGATATGGACTATCAGACCAATTGTGTGGTTGGATTGAAGAGTTCCTAGATAACAGAACGCAGCATGTCACTCTCAATGGAGAGAAGTCTTCCGAAGTAAGAGTGATTTCAGGTGTGCCGCAGGGGAGTGTAGTAGGACCGTTGCTACTCACAATATATATATAAATGAACTTGTGGATGACATCGTAAGTTCACTGAGGCTTTTTGCGGATGCTGCTGTAGTATATCGAGAGGTTGTAACAATGAAAAATTGTACTGAAATGCAGGAGGATCTGCAACGAATTGACGCACGGTGCAGGGAATGGCAATTGAATCTCAGTGTAGACACAAATGTAATGTGCTGCGAATACGTAGAAAGAAAGGTCCTTTATCATTTAGCTACAATATAGCAGGTCAAAAATTGAAAGCAGTTAATTCCATAAATTATCTGGGAGTAGGCATTAGGAGTGATTTAAAATAGAATGACCATATAAAATTAATCGTCGGTAAAGCAGGTGCCACACTAAGATTTATTGGAAGAATCCTAAGGAAATGCTGTCCGAAAACAAAGGAAGTTGGTTACAGTACACTTGTTCGCCCACTGCTTGAATACTGCTCACCGGTGTGGGATCCGTATCAGATAGGGTTGATAGAAGAGGTAGAGAAGATCCAACGGAGAGCAGCGCGCTTCGTTACAGCATCATTTAGTAACCGCGAAAGCGTTACGGGGATGATAGATAAACTCCAGAAGAAGACTCTGCAAGAGAGACGCTCAGCAACTCGGTACGGTTTTTGTTGAAGTTTCGAGAACATTCCTTCACCGAGGAGTCAAGCAGTATTGCTCCCGCCTACGTATATCTCGCGAAGAGACCATGAGGACAAAATCAGAGAGATTAGAGCCCACACAGAGGCATACCGACAGTCCTTCTTTCCACGAACAATACGAGACTGGAATAGAAGGGACAACCGATAGAGGTACTCAAGGTACACTCCGCCACACACCGTCAGGTGGCTTGAGGAGTATGGATGTACATGTACGTGTAATCAAACGTTACATATAACCACGAAACTAAACGAACTGTGTTGTTGGCAGGAGGGGAAAATGTGAAGTATTACATGAGGGGTGATATGAAATGGAGCCCCTAATGCAATTTTCCATCGCCTATCAGTGGGAAAACATATAGGAACACACATTCGAATAATGTGATAATTTTTTTTCAAATACCACCAACGGAAGGAAAGAGAGAGAGTTCAGGAAGCTCGCCATCATCCTCACCCAAACCAAAGAAATTTCGAACCCGGCCATAGAGACGTTTACGCTGATCCTGTTTTTAGACGAAAAAGACGATATTTGGAGCACTATACGTCGGAGAGACCAAAGCCATCTTTGTCAAGCAATCGAACTGAAAAGACGTGAGCTGTTGTCTGCAAGAGATCTACTGCAAAATGACAATTCACGTTCCCATACAACAGTTCCACAGTCCGAGAGTCCTTAGGTTCTGTGAAATCTTGCCCGATTTCAAAAAGTTTGAACCTCTCAAAAAGCACTCGGTGTGAAGAAGTTCTGTTGTTACAAAGAGATACATCACAAGGTGTAAGACTGTTTGGTCTGCGTCTCCAAGTATTTCTACAGGTGCCGAGATATTTTCCATGCGCTCACGAACGTGCATGGAGTGTGGAAGAGGTTGTTTCGGGAAGAGACGCTGCTTTGTGTTGCGTATAGAACGGAAATAATATTACAAAATACAAGCCACAGAATCGGAGCACCACGAAGGAATTATCCGAATGGGACGAAAATCGGTAAATGTGATGCACATGTACAGACAGACGAATGATTAAAATTTCAGAATAATTTGATGATTTATTCAAGAGTAAGAGCTTCTCAAACTGAGCATGTCAATAATGCGCTGGCCCACCTCTGGCATTTACGCCTGCAGTTATTCGGATTGGCATTGATTTGTAGAGTTTTTGGATGTACTCGTGTTCTCGTGAGGGATATCGTGCCAAATTCTGTCCAATCTGCGCGTTAGATCGCCAAAATCCCGATCCCTGCCCCTAATGCTTCAAACGTTCTCAGTTGGGGTAGTATCAGGCAACGTTGCTCGCCAAGTTTTGGTCTGGCAAGTATGAAGACAACCAGTAGAAACTCTCGCCGTGTGCGGGCGCGCATTAGTTTGCTGAAATGTAAGCCCAGATGGTTTACCATGAAGGACAGCAAAACTAGGCGTAGAATATCGTCGACATACCGCTACGCTGTAAGGGTGTCGCGCACTTCAACCATAAAGGGTCCTGCTATGAAAAGAAGTGGGATCCCAGACCACCACTGCTAGTTGTCGGGGAGTGGAGCACAGGGCAGTCACGTCGTCTCGTCTGTACAGGAATATAGGTAATGAATATACCGGTACAAGTAGTCGACACATGATTGGCGGTACATGGAATTCTGGGTTTGGCCGTGAGTCGTGCACGGGTAGTCAACCGGTAAGCAGACCGCTCGCGATGAGCGGGAGATCCGGATTTGAGTTGTGGTTCGGCACAAATTGCTGTCATGTGTCACCAATAGGTATGATTTCCATGCCTAATGCATCTGGTGTCAAAAATATGCACAATTGCGATAAAATTCCGTAGGAGACTTTAGTGCCAGTGGCGTCGACAAATTGCTGAATTCGTTATATTGAACAAGGCCCCAGGACTCGACAGAATCACTCTCAGATACTTAACCCAGTTTGGGACTGAGACCCTTTGTTAACTATAATATATCGTCCACCCACTCAAATGAAGAAAAAAAAAAACAAAAAAAAAAAAAACGTGTTCAGTAGTTGGAAGAATGAGAAGGTTGCACCAGTCTACAAGAAGGGTAGCGTGAGTGATCCACTAAACTAGCGTACAGTATCCTTGACATTAATTTGTTATGGAATCTTAGAACATATTCTGATCGCAAATACAATGAGGAACCTCGAACATAGTAATTTCAGTGAACAACGGTCATTTTCTCTCACATTCCGTACTGAATGGCGTGGACCTAGGCAATCAGACAGATACAGTATTTCTCAATTTTCGGAAGGCATTTGATTCACACCTACGCTTATTACGCATATGCGGTATCAAGTGAAATTTCTGACTGGACTGAGGATTTTTTGGTAGGAAGGACACAACAAATTATTTTGGATGGTCGCCAACAGATGCGAACGTCAGGCGTCCCTTCCTATTCATGTAGGATATTAATGATCTTTCGTACAGTAGTAATAGTAACCTTAAACTTTTCGCAGATGATGCAGTTACCTACAATAAAGTCAGTCCGAAAGAAGATGTACAAATATTCAGTCACATATTGATAACATTTCGAAGTGGCGCAACGATTGACAACTTAATTTCAATGTTCAGGAATGTAATATCTTTACATAAGTAAAAAACTTAATATGCTACGGCAGTAACATCAGAGAGCCATTGTTGGCATCTGTCAACTCATACAAATACGATCAAATAGTCTCAGACGCAGATTACTAGAGAAATGAAATTAGTCTACACAAGAGTATTCTTACAAATTACTCGTGCGAACCATCCTATAAAGTTGCGCGAGTGTTTGGGATACGTACCAAATAGGACTAAGAGGAGATACTGAACGTAGACACAGGACGGCAAGTGTGGTCTTTGTCTGACCCGCAGGAGAGTGTTACAGAGATGCTGAAAGAGCTGAACTGGGAGACTCTTTGAGGTAGACCTAAATGATCCCATGAATGCCTACTTAAAAGGTTTCAAGAATAGGTCTTACAGGATGACTAGGAATATATTACAATGCCCCATACATTACGACTGTACTGGGCACTAAACACTGTAGTTTGTGTAGTTTGGCTCGAGCCCCCACGCCCTATGGCACGAATGTATGTATATTTGTTACACTCAGCTTAATTGAGCGTCCCAGAGATGGGGGTGGTCTCAATGTTTGGCTACGTTTTTCGTCGTAGGGTGCCATCTCACACCAGGTTAGGTTAGGTTAGGTCTCAGTCTTTAAGCTAAAGTAAAATATAATAAAACAAGGCAGGCAGCTATTGTCATGAAATTTAAAATATTGAGTCACTTACTTTGATTTATAATTTGAACAAATAGTTTATTTTTCTTTAACAGCTTTAACGGCCTTCAACAGCTGATGCTACAACACTTCACTATAAAATTCATATGTCGCGATCACAGCACTCGACAGTCTGTTCACAATTCACAAAATATATTCTTGTCTGCTGTCCTAAACCACTATATTGCGCTCTACTTGATCGCTTTCGAGCGTCGCTGCATACATACTTGTCCCCGAACGTGGCTACCGGTCCACTATTACCCCCAGATGTGCGGCACGTACAGCTCTTAGCATCGCTCAAAACCAACTCCCCTGTCATCAAAGATGGCCGCCCTATACACCCTCGAAACGACTGCCAAACTCAAAACAATCTTTGACAAAAAATTACGAATATTGTAAAACTAAAGACAAAAACAATTATGTTATATTGAAGAATATGGAAATTTTGTGGGCAATAACAAGTTTCTTGTGTCTGACACCGTTTTTTTACAAATAATGTTTTTGTGGCGTGGTTTTGCTTTTCCCGGATTTTTTATACTAAAGATAAATAAACAAATAAAAGTACATACTACCTCTATAAACTTTAGAATTCTGCCGCTAGTTTCGTCTCTTTAAATTTATTTATTACCTTTGGTACACACTGTGCTAAATCGGCTATGATTGCTCGAGGCAGCTCTACTAGCAACATCCGTCGACACTTTGATTATATTAATCGGCCAAAGCATTGCCGAGGTGTTAGCTTTTGAACTTCCATAAATTTACAATTTTTTAGGCAACAATAACTTTTAAACTATTACATTTTTCTGGCTCATCTCGATAATTTCGCTTTACATATTTTTCTGACCATGAGTGCAAGCTCGCACCTTCGTGTAACTCTTAGTTCTGTTTTTATCAACTTTTCTGTGGCGTGTAAATTTTTCCAAGAGCGCAAACACGGTCATATGCACCCGTGCCAAGCGTCAATTCGGGTTTTTCCAACACGCTAGCCACTCGCCACGGCCCCGTAGCAACCGACAACCACATGCTCTGCGGCGAGAAACTGCACCTGTAATCTGGCAAGCTTGTACACTCACATCGCTCCGTCAGGGATCGTGGGACCAGTTGGGTTACGCACAGAAGCATTTAAACAGTCAATGTCTCCACGTCCCATGCATGAATGGAACGGGAAAAAGCTCAGCCGGCCGGAGTGGCCGAGCGGCTCTAGGCACTACAGTCTGGAACCGCGCGATCCCTATCGTCGCAGGTTCGAATCCTGCCTCGGGCATGGATGTGTGTGATGTCCTTAGGTTAGTTAGGTTTAAGTAGTTCTAAGTTCTAGGAGACTGATGACCTCAGAAGTTAAGTTCCATAGTGCTCAGAGACATTTTTTTGAAAAAGCTCAAGTAATTGGGATAATGGGGCGTACACTCTGCCAAGCACTTCACAGCGGTTCGCAGGGTATGGGTATAGATGTAGATGTAGACAGATTGTGGCGGCAACAGCCGCGAGTGACCGCGCTAACACGCCCCACATGCTACGTCGCTCCCCCACGCGGAAAGGCGCCGCTCCATTCGGCTTTGGGTCGGCCGCCATGCGCGGGGCGCGCGGCGAGTACGCGCGTTACGTAATGTGTGCCAGCGATGTGTGCCGGCCCGTTAGCTGGCCGGGTGACCCGCTTCGGCACCCAGACGGCGATCAGCCAGTGTTTTTGTCCCGTCCAGTGCCCCGCCGTCAAGTCGCGCATCACTGCGCTTCCCAATGGCCCCTGCTCGCTGCAGCAGGTCCCGTCCCACCTGGCCTGTGCAGCCGATGGGAACCACTGTTGTTGATACCGCAGACTACTCGGAGGGCCGAGGTTGCGGAACACTTGGGCCTTATAGGCGGGATCAGCGGTACCAGTCTATGCCCCACTGCATCTCTTGACATCCTATATTATCCTTTCAAGATTGTTCTCTAAGATACTTTACGACTAGTCGATAAAAGTAGGCCATTATAGCTGTCTGATGGAGGCACGATATTTATTCGGGCTTTTGCATTTTCGTTAGTAATATGTACACTACTGGCCATTAAAATTGCTACACCACGAAGATGACGTGCTACAGACGCGAAATGTAACCGACACGAAGGAGATGCTGTGTTATTCACACAAGGTTGGCGCCGGTGGCGACACCTACAACGTGCTGACAAGTTTCCAACCGATATCTCATACACAAACAGCAGTTGACCGGCGTTGCCTGGTGAAACGTTGTTGTGATGCCTCGTGTAAGGAACAGAAATGCGTACCATCACGTTTCCGACTTTGATAAAGGTCGGATTGTAGCCAATCGCGATTACGGTTTATCGTATCGCGACATTGCTGCTCGCGTTGGTCGAGATCCAATGACTGTTAGCAGAATATGGAACCGGTGGGTTCTGAAGGGCAATACGGAACGCCGTGCTGGATCCCAACGGCCTCGTATCACTAGCAGTCGAGATGACAGGCATCTTATCCGCGTGGCTGTAACGGATCGTGCAGCCACGTCTCGATCCATGAGTCAACAGATGGGGACGTTTGCAAGACAACAACCATCTGCACCAACACTTCGACGACGTTTGCAGCAGCATGGACTATCAGCTCGGAGACCATGGCTGCGGTTACCCTTGACGCTGCATCAAAGACAGGAACGCCTGCGATGGTGTACTCAACGACGAACCTGGGTGTACGAATGACAAAACGTCATTTTTTCGGATGAATCCAGGTTCTGTTTACAGCATCATGATGGTCGCATCCGTGTTTAACGACATCGCGGAGAACGCACATTGGAAGCATGTATTCGTCATCGCCACACTGCCGTATCACCCGGCGTGATGGTATGGGGTGCCATTGGTTACACGTCTCGGTCACCTCTTGTTCCCATTGACGTTACTTTGAACAGTGGACGTTACATTTCAGATGTGTTACGACCCGAACGATCCCTGCGAAACCCTACATGTCAGCAGGAAAATGCACGACCGCATGTTGCAGGTCCTGTACGGGCATTTCTGGATACAGAAAATGTTCGACTGCTGCCCTGGCCAGCACATTCTCCAGATCTCTCACCAACTGAAAACGTCTGGTCAATGGTGGCCGAGCAACTGGCTCGTCACAACACGCCAGTCACTACTCTTGATGAACTGTGGTATCGTGTTGAAGCTGCATGGGCAGCTGTACCTGTACACGCCATCGAGTCCCTGTTTGACTCAATGCCCAGGCGTATCAAGGCCGTTATTACGGCCAGAGGTGGTTGTTCTGGGTACTGATTTCTCAGGATCTATGCACCCAAATTGCGTGAAAATGTAATCACATGTCAGTTCTAGTATAATATATTTGTCCAATGAATACCCGTTTATCATCTGCATTTCTTCTTGGTGTAGCAATTGTAATGGCCAGTAGTGTATATTCGGCATACCATGTCCTGCCGACATTATCATTTTGCATTTCAAGATTAAGTTTTACATTACGATATACAATGGAAACAGAAACGAGCCACAAGTACGGATTAACAAGGTTTGTTTGGATCAAACAAATGACTGGTTTTGGATTTTTTTACAAATTCATCTTCAGATGGTTGTTACGCGTTTCACTTTCCTTTCTTGGTGGGGCCTCGTTTTGTATCCGTTGCTGGTTTGCTGCACCAGGTTCGACGAAAGTGTTTTCTTCCCTATTTGCTAAATTTTCTTATAACCTCTGTGACACTATTTATGAAAAGTTTTTAAAGTTATTAAACGTGAATTGCGGAGAAGTTGTAGCTTCCTTGTTAGCAAATCGCCCTGTGTTTTTGTCGAGAATTTTGTAATTAACACATTTGTGGACGTGCACTATACGTGTGCCATTCAGTTCCTTGAAAAACGCCTTACACCACATCATTATTTGTTTAATGCTTATCATGTGTGCTGCCATTAAATAGAGAAAGGCGTGGTGAATGTGTTTCTCAAGGAATTGAACAGCACTCACACAGTGCACGTCGACAAATGTGTTAATTTCAAAAATTCACAATAAAAACAGGTCGACTCGTCACACCGAAGCATACAGCACGTAAGATTTCATCACAATACACGTTTTAACAACTTTAGAAATTTTCAGAAATGGTTTGAAGGAGGTCATACAAAAATCCATCGTAAATTTTACCAAATAATGAACAAAAAACTTTCTGTCTAGAGCAGCAAATCAATAACGGATACAAAACGAGGCCCCGCCAAGAAAACAAATTAAACGTGCAACAACCAGCTGAAAATGGATTTGCAACAAAGCCGAAACCGAAGCCGGCCGGAGTGGCGGAGCGGTTCTAGGCTCTACAGTCTGGAACCTCGAGACCACGACGGTCGCAGGTTCGAATCCTACCTCGGGCATGGATGTGTGTGATGTCCTTAGGTTGTTGTTGTTGTTGTGATCTTCAGTCCTGAGACTGGTTTGATGCAGCTCTCCATGCTACTCTATCCTATGCAAGCTTCTTCATCTCCCAGAACTTACTGCAACCTACATCCTTCTGAATCTGCTTAGTGTAATCATCTCTTGGTCTCCCTCTACGATTTTTACCATCCAGGCTGCCCTCCAATGCCAATTTTGTGATCCCTTGATGCCTCAAAACATGTCCTACCAACCGGTCCCTTCTTTTTGTCAAGTTGTGTCACAAACTCCTCTTCTCCCCAATTCTATTCAATACCTCCTCATTAGTTATGTGATCTACCCATCTAATCTTCAGCACTCTTCTGTAGCACAACATTTCGAAAGCTTCTATTCTCTTCTTGTCCAAACTATTTATCGTCCATGTTTCACTTCATTACATGGCCACACTCCACACAAATACTTTCAGAAACGACTTCCTGACACTTAAGTCTATACTCAATGTTAACAAATTTCTCTTCTTCAGGAATGCTTTCCTTGACATTGCCAGTCTACATTTTATATCCTCCCTACTTCGACCATCATCAGTTATTTTGCTCCCCAAATAGCAAAACTCCTTTACTACTTTAAGTGTCTCATTTCCTAATCTAATTCCCTCAGCATCACCCGATTTAATTTGACTACATTCCATTATCCTCGTTTCGCTTTTGTTGATGTTCATCTTATATTCTCGTTTCATGACACTGTCCATTCCGTTGAGCTGCTCTTCCAGGTCCTTTGCTGCCTCTGACAGAATTACAATGTCATCGGCGATCCTCAAAGTTTTTATTTCTTCTCCATGAATTTTAATACCTACTCCGAATTTTTCTTTCGTTTCCTCTACTGCTTGCTCAATATACAGATTTAATAACATCGGGGACAGGCTACAACCCTGTCTCACTCCCTTCCCAACCACTGCTTCCCTTTCATGCCCCTCGACTCTTATAACTGCCATCTGATTTGTGTACAATTTGTAAATAGCCTTTCGCTCCCTGTGTTTTACCTCTGCCGCCTTCAGAATTTGAAAGAGAGTATTCCAGTTAACATTTTCAAAAGCTTTCTCTAAGTCTACAAATGCTAGAAACGTAGATTTGCCTTTTCTTAATCTTTCTTCTAAGATAAGTCGTAAGGTTAGTATTGCCTCACGTGTTCAAACATTTCTACGGAATCCAAACTGATCTTCCCCGAGGTCGGCTTCTACCAGTTTTTCCATTCGTCTGTAAAGAATTCGCATTAGTATTTTGCAGCTGTGACTTATTAAACTGATCGTTCGGTAATTTTCACATCAGTCAACGCCTGCTTTCTTTGGGATTGGAATTATTATATTCTTCTTGAAGTCTGAGGGTATTTCGCCTGTCTCGTACATCTTGCTCACCAGATGGTAGACTTTTGTCAGGACTGGCTCTCCCAAGGCCATCAGTAGTTCTAATGGAATGTTGTCTACTCCTGGGGCCTTGTTTCAACTCAGGTCTTTCAGTGTTCTGTCAAACTCTTCACGCAGTATCTTATCTCCCATTTCGTCTTCATCTACATCCTCTTCCGTTTCCATAATATTGTCCTCAAGTACATCGCCCTTGTATAAACCCTCTATAACCTCCTTCCACCTTTCTGCCTTCCCTTCTTTGCTTAGAACTGGGTTTCCATCTGAGCTCTTGATATTCAAACAAGTGGTTCTCTTCTCTCCAAAGGTCTCTTTAATTTTCCTGTAGGCAGTATCTATCTTACCCCTAGTGAGATAAGCCTCTAAATCCTTGCATTTGTCCTCTAGCCATCCGTGCTTAGCCATTTTGCACTTCCTGTCGATCTAATTTTTGAGACGTTTGTATTCCTTTTTGCCTGCTTCATTTACTGTATTTTTATATTTTCTCCTCTCATCAATTAAATTCAATATTTCTTCTGTTACCCAAGGATTTCTATTAGCCCTCGTCATTTTACCTACTTGATCGTCTGCTCCCTTCACTACTTAATCTCTCAGAGCTACCCATTCTTCTTCTACTGTATTTCTTTCCTCCATTCCTGTCAGTTGTTCCCTTATGCTCTCCCTGAAACTCTCTACAACCTCTGGCTTAGTCAGTTTATCCAGGTCCCATCTCCTTAATTTAGCACCTTTTTGTAATTTCTTCAGTTTTAATCTACAGTTCATAACCAATAGATTGTGGTCAGAGTCCACATCTGCCCCTGGAAATGTCTTACAATTTAAAACCTGGTTCCTAAATCTCTGTCTTACCATTATATAATGTATCTGATACCTTTTAGTATCTCCAGGATTCTTCCATGTATACAACCTTCTTTTATGATTCTTGAACCAAGAGTTAGCTATGATTAAGTTATGCTCTGTGCAAAATTCTACCAGACGGCTTCCTCTTTCATTTCTTCCCCCCCAAATCCATATTCACCTACTATGTTTCCTTCTCTCCCTTTTCTACTCTCGAATTCCAGTCACCCATGACTATGAAATTTTGGTCTACCTTCACTACCTGAATAATTTCTTTTATCTTATCATACATTTCATCAATTTCTTCATCATATGCAGAGCTAGTTGGCATATAAACTTGTACTACTGTAGTAGGCATGGGCTTTGTGTCTATCTTGGCCACAATAATGCGTTCACTATGCTGTTTGTAGTAGCTTACCCTCACTCCTATTTTTTATTCATTATTAAACCTACTCCTGCATTACCCCTATTTGATTTTGTATTTATAATCCTGTATTCACCTGACCAAAAGTCTTGTTCCTCCTGCCACCGAACTTCACTAATTCCCACTATATCTAACTTCACCCTGTCCATTTCCCTTTTTAAATTTTCTAACCTACCTGCCCGATTAAGGGATCTGACATTCCACGCTCCGATCCGTAGAACGCCAGTTTTCTTTCTCCTGATAACGACGTCCTCTTGAGTAGTCCCCGCCCGGAGATCCGAATGGGGGACTATTTTACCTCCGGAATATTTTACCCATGAGGACGCCATCATCATTTAATCATACAGTAAAGCTGCATGCCCTCGGGAAAAATTACGGGTGTAGTTTCCCCTCGCTTTCAGCCGTTCGCAGTATCAGCACACCAAGGCCGTTTTGGTTAATGTTACAAGGCCAGATCAGTCAATCATCCAGACTGCAACTACTGAAAAGGCTGCTGCCCCTCTTCAGGAACCACGCATTTGTCTGGCCTCTCAACAGATACCCCTCCGTTGTGGTTGTACCTACGGTACGGCCATCTGTATCGCTGAGGCACGAAAGCCTCCCCACCAACGGCAAGGTCCATGGTTCATGGGGGGGGGGGGGGGGTCCTTAGGTTAGGTAGGTTCATTTAGTTCTAAGTTCTAGGGGAGTGATGACCTCAGACGTTAAGTCCCATAGTGCTCAGAGCCATTTGAATTTGAACCGAAACCGGTCATGGTTAGATCCGAATAAACATTGTTGAACTATACTTGTAGCTGACTGTTGTCTCAGTTATGGATGTTATAGTATTACAGAAACATTTCTCAACATGTTAATTTTCGACAAAATAGCGTAGTATAATAAGTATCCCACACCCATCATTACATATTAAGAGAGAGTACGTCCACCACGTAGGGGTAACTTCTTTGATTGAAAACGTCATAAGTCCTGAGTTCGAAACCCGCCACCCGTTAAATTTTAAATAATAATAAGCCGAAGAGTTCCTGCATAAGAAGTCATCCTCATTCTGCCGTCAGCTTTGTCAAAGAGGACGGGAGAATAAGATCCGTTTCGAGCACCGAGCGGAAAGGTTTATTTCACTTACCACAGCGTCGCTTGTGTGAAGTTTTCGTCGTTGATGTTGTTCTGTCAACCGAGTGAGTCGTAGCGCCTCCGCTCTGACTTACTGTCTGTTTGCAGCGGCTCGGCCGCTCTGCTATGGCTACCGTGGTTTCCACGTCTATTTCACGAAAAGGGCCTGTGAGTTTCACTTTTGATAAAACAACGAGACACATGCAGTCTGGGTCTCTAGAAATCCACGACTGGCTTGTCGATACAATTCATGTGAACTCTGATCAGGTCCACACCGCTTATTTTGAAGCAGTCGAGTACGTGTTTTAGGCGAAATTTGTGGATCCCCTTCATGTTGAAAGATTACTATCACGACATGGTTCTAAAGGCCCGTTGAAGCATCGCGATAATTCCGTTAGTATGGTGTCACTCGCAGATGCTGAAATTGACTATACCAATGTTCGAGTGTTCAACCTCGCTCGGGAAATTGATGGCAGTTTTCTAAAGGACATATTGATTCCTTAGAGTCACGTGAAAGACGTTCGTCGTGAACGTTGGTCTACTCAACACAGATTACAATGTTATAGGGGAATTCGTTCCATGGAAATGCATGTCAAACGCAATATTCCATCACGTTTATAAGTGTGTGGTTACCGCGTGCGTATCAGTATACTGGTCAAGAGGAAACCTTTTCGATTTAATTGCTCGCAGAGGGTATTTGTATTAAAGCCGTCTTTAGTGCAACGTCGCAAATTGAGGGTTGCTGATCTTGTTCCTTCCACTTCCGATGTCGTATCTATTTCTGCTTTGGATCATAATGAGCATAAAGTCAGTTGCAATAATCATGTAAATGAATATCCATGTTTACCTCCGCTACAGGTTCAGAATCCTGTTGCCCCAGGATTGAAAATGTAACAGCGACGAGCAAGTGACGTTGCTCTAAGGATGGTGAGGGTGAGGATTTGGCTGTCCCTTCTGCCTCAGTCTGCTCCGCATCGACTGTGACCCCTGCTTCTCTCGATGCTACGATACATCCCGTCCGTGGTACAATGAGTAGCGAAGAAGTTATCTCCAGCATCCCTCCTGCTCGCGAAGTTGTTCCTTCTGAGCTGCCTGTGTGTGGGTAGGGAGCGGAGTCCCCCCCCCCCCCCTCCCCACTTCGTCTTTGAGTCCTCCGTTACAGTCTGAGACAGCGCAATGTCCTCCTGCTCCTTCGTCTTCAGCCTTCGAAGGTTTCCCGAATTTGCCACCTACAGCAACTCCCGAAGAGAATAAAATAAGCGACCAAGTATCACCGGTTAATTGGCAATTCCACAATATGATTCCGCCTTAGTGACTGGAATTGCATTACATGACCCTTGTTCTGAGGAGCAGGAAGCTGTGCCTATGAACCGTACCACAACTCCATCTGCAGCGACCGCCATGCCACGTTTCCGACGGAAACAGCGTTTACAACCTGACCGTACGGTGGCACGTAAGAAATCTAAGAAAAAAAGGGGGTTCTGCCCTTCATGGCACAAGGTAACAATGCGGATCCGATCGAACCGCGGTTCTGACCGTCTAGGCGTGGTTGAACTACAGACAACACGAGCCGTGTACCTCCTTCCTGGTGGAATGACTGGAACTGATCAGCTGTCGCACCCTACGTGTAATAGGCGCTGCTAATGCATGGTTGTTTACATCTTTGAGCGGGTTTGTGTGTGTGAATTCCTAAGGAACCAAACAGCTGTGGTCATCGGTCCCTAGACTTACACATTAATTAAACGAACTTAACGCTAAGGACAGCACTCACACCCATGCCCGAGGGAGGACTCGAACCTCCGGCGGGAGGGGCCGCACGATTAGTGACATGGCGCCTCTAACCGCGCGGCCATTCCGCGTGGCGTGAGCGGGTTAGTGACATCTCGGAACAGTTAAAGAGACTGTTTTTGTGATACAATATCCACAGTCAAAGTCTATCTTCAGGAGTTCTGGGTACCGGGGTGATGCAAAACTTTTTCTGATGTATGTATTTTGAGCGTTATCCCAAAGCAAAGGTAAAGTGCCTTGAAATGATTTTAAAAATATAAGAAGGTGTAACGAGCCTCTAGGTTTAAATCGAGGAAAATGATTACCATTGTTCTTAATACCTAGCTTTAATGCCTCATACCCTGTACACCAGTGGCCACAACCGATTTACCCATTCATTTTAAGCGACTTCAGTTCCAATGAATCCCTTGTCTTCGTTTTCGGTTTTTATTGTTTTTAAGGAGTCTTTTCCACTTTTCCACTAATATTCTGTATAATTTATTATAATTTTGGGTTCCATATCTACTATCAATTTGAATCGTACACTAAACTGTCAACTACCACGATTTTGTAGTTTTTTAAGTTATTCTTACTTTCAAGTTGAAAGACAATATCATATTTTACCTCAAATATAATTTCTTTTCTTCGCTTCCTATTCGGCGTACATTACGCAACGTAAACATTTCAGTACCTTGACTAGCTCGTTGTGATGCAGATCATCTCGACATTCAGGAGAATGGCGTATTGTCCTGTTGAAATTTAGACTCAGGCCTCCGCTGTGCAAAACGTATGGGTTGTAAGATGTTTCCTGTCTTCACGTAAGTGATTCAAACAGCGTGGAGGATCGTAGTGCTCAACTAATAAGCAAGATATATACTTCAATACAAACACTCGAAATTTCCAAATGCGAATGAGAGGCTTCATGTGAAGTTTGCAGTTTTGGGCATTACGCTGTACTTCTGACACGATGAAATGGATGCACGGAAGTAGGGTATTATCATCGACATTTATGAGCTACGTACAATTTGCAAATTGCATACTTTTCTTTTCAGACAAGAGACATGATGCCGTATGGTGTAACAGATTTTCAATGGCGACAAATTGCCCGTAAAACGAACAACAGTCATTCTGGTTCCTGGATAAGGAGCAGTAAGAACTCCAAAGCAAGTAAATGATTTATGACACTTGATTAGTGCAGGATAGTGCAGGAATTGAAGGCTGTCTGAAGAGTACTGGCTAAGAACAGAAGAATCGTAAAGACGAAGTAAAATACAGAAATTAAAAAGAGAAAGTTCAATGATAATGAAGACAGAAATATGTGAACACATTTACTTAAAATTTTTAGGTATGCGTCCGTAGGCTGCACTCTTGTGGAAGAGCAAACAACATAATTAGGAACGATGTAGATGTGGGTATGGATAAAAATCGCAAGACTGTCATGCAATGAAAGAAAATCGTATGTGTAAATTCTACAATAAAATACTAACATTTACCCACTGCCTATAACAAAACCTTACGATGGAAGAAATCTTACTCATACTGCAAGGCATTAATGGAAGGAAAATAGATTATGAACGACCAGCGAACACGGCAAAGCTTGGGAAATGCTAAATTTGTATGGTAATTATATGTGCGTGCTAATCGCTCTCCATTTCCTCCTCTTCCCCAATCTCTCTTCATCTCCTCCTCACTACTCTTTCTGTCCATTTTATACCCCTACACCCGTTATCCATCTCCTGTTATCCCCCCCCCCCCTCTCTCTCTCTCTGACCTTGGACATTGAGCGTTGCTTACTGTTATTGTAAACATAATCTCGATAAGGACGTGTGAAATCAAACTGATTGGATAAATCAGTTAGGATCATTAATCTCAGGAATACAGCAAAGACCACACCACCTGCTGGATCTCTGAGGATAGTAGCTCCAATGACAGTATTTCTTATAATTTTAATTTGTGAACGGTAGAACGGCCAAATTTCGGATGATTGATATTCCGTAGTACAGTAGTATTATAAGTCGATAAGCTCTAACGACAACGTTCTTCGTCTCCTTTAAACGGAATGCAAAGGAGAAAACAAAAGAGGACGCCGTTGGTTATACAGTTTTTGTTCAAAATTATATAGATTAAGAAAGAATACATGTGGAAGAAACAATTTGTCTAATAGTTTAAATGCACTTATATCTAGCAAGTAACACCTCTCTCCGATTCCGATACGATTCGAATATGTTGTAGTCTAGGTCAAAATATGAGACTTTTTTTTTTTTATACGTGACCGTAAGGCCACTGAAGTGGTGAAGCCTTCCCTCAGAAATCGCGTTATTAATTTCTGAGCGCATACCGTCGAAACAGAACGAGATATAACAAAAATGTTGAAATAATTTATCCATGTTTCTTACTGTACTTTACAACAGTGCAATCACATCTTTAAACAATAAGATGTATTTAGAAATCCTCCACTCATCTCACAGTTTCTGAAATGTTAAAAACTTTATGTGCAGTAGATGTGATAGTACATATAACAACAAACTTAACCATATATATGATAAAGTTACATCCCGAAGTTGCATTAGACAGACATAAGTAGCAAGTAGGCGCTCTCTGTCCGCCGTATGACGCTTGTCATACACGGCGACAGTGTTATTTCCAGTTTCGAAGTCCGACTTTAAAAGACGGGCTCCTGAAGGGTTTAATTGAAACAATAACGTCTCGCTCTCTGTCGATTCCTGGAATTACCAACGTGCACCAGGCGAGAGGCTATTCCCGTTTCTTTTTTCAGGGTGTTTGTTTTATTTGTTTGTTGTTTTTATTGTTTCGTTTCTTTGATTTTTTTTTGGTTTTGGATATTACGTTTGAAATCTACTTTGTTATTTTACAGTATTTAGGCTGTGTTGCATTATCTTAGATAATCAGCGGAATAATGGTGGGACGTGTTATCCATCGCAAAGAAGTACTGCATACACGTCTGATTATTGCTATATTATTGCACAATTTACAGCGTGTACTACAATTTTTAAAGCAATAATTAAGAGGAGGTTCACTTTTATCATATTTTTCTGTGATGTATTTACTCTTGAACCACGCGTACGAAAACATGTTCACAAATCGAGGGTACGAAAATTGATTATGAGTCAAAGACTGAAGTGAAAATATAATTTTCAGAATATTATTCCCCAGGTGAGTATTTACATAACAGCCGTATAGTTGGATTATATGAGAGAATTGTTTTGAAAATTTTTCCACTGTCCCAGCAGTACATATATTTGCGTTAGATCGTCAGAAGGGGGTACTACGGGAAAGACCAATCTACACTAAATTGCAAGGGCTGCAGTAACTATGGGCATGTAGGAAACATTAATATGGACATGTATATAGCGACCTATACTTCCATCCCGAGCTGCGGGGGAGAAGGCGGCGACGAGAGCACGACACTCTCGGTCTGCCCAAGACATCCGCAAAAGCGCGCATGGCCATCTCGTGTATACACCAAAACACGTCATGCGGCAGGGCGGGTGTGGACACGGAATCGTTCGGCATATACACGATGATGAGGAAGTGTTGGACAGCCAGATAGTAGGAATTTTTTTGTTGGGTCATCAGTCGTCTCTCCTGTGCTAACCTCTTCATCTCAGAACAGCACTCGCAACCTACGTCCTCAATTATTTGCTGGATGTATTGCAATCTCTGTCTTCCTCTACACATTTTTTCCTCTACAGCTCCCTCTAGTACCATGGAAGTTATTCCTTCATGTCTTACCAGATGTCCTATCATCCTCTCCCTTCTCCTTATCAGTGTTTTCCACATATTCCTTTCCTCTCCGATTCTGCGTGGAACCTATTCATTTCATACTTTATCAGTCCACCTAATTTTCAACACTCCTCTGTAGCACCTCATCTCAAATGCTTCGATTCTCTTCTGTTCCGGTTTTCCCACAGTCCATGTTTCACTACCATACAATGCTGTGCTCCTGACATACATTTTCAGAAATTTCTTCCTCAAATTAATGCCGATATTTGATACTAGTAGACTTCTCTTGGCCAGGAATACCTTTTCTGCCATAGCTTGTCTGCTTTTGATGTCCTCCTTGCTCCGTCCGCCGTTGGTTATTTTACTGCCTAGGTAGCAGAATTCCTTAACTTCAACTACTTCGTGACCATCAATCCTGACGTTAAGTTTCTCACTGTTCTCATTTCTACTACTTCTCATTACCTTCGTCCTTCAATTTACTCTCAGTCCATGCTGTGTACTCATTAGACTGTTCATTCCGTTGAGCAGATCATGCAATTCTTCTTCTTTTTCACTCAGGATAGCAATTTCATCAGCGAATCGTATCATTGATATCCTTTCACCTTGAATTTTAGTTCCATCCTTGAACCTTCCTTTTATTTACATCATTGCTTCCTCGATGTACAGATTGAACAGTAGCGGCGAAAGGCTACATTCTTCTCATACACCTTTTTTAATGCGAGAACTTCGTTCTTGGTCGTCCACTCTTATTATTCCCTCTTGGCTCTTGTTCATATTGTACGTGACCCGTCTCTCGCTGTAACTTACCCAAAGTTTTCTCAGAATTTTGAACATCTTGCACGATTTTACATTGTCGAAAATTTTTCCAGGTCGACAAATCCTATGAACGTGTCTTCATTTTTCTTTAGTCTTGCTTCCATCATTAACCGCAACGTCAGAATTGCCTCTCTCGTGCCTCTAGTTTTCCGAAAGCCAAGCAGATCGTCATCTAGCGCATCCTCAATTTTCTTTTCCATTCTTCTGTATATTATTCTTGTAAGCAACTTGGATGCCTAGCTGTTAAGCTGATTGTGTGATAATTCTCGCACTTGTGAGCTCTTGCCGTCTTCGGAACTGTGTGCATGATGCTTTTCCGAAAGTCAAATGGTATGCCACCAGACTCATACATTCTACACACCAACGCCAATAGTCGTTACGATTTTAGTAATTCTGGTGGAATGTTATCTATACCTTCTGCCTTCTTTGACCTTAAGTCCTTTAAAGCTCTTTTAAATTCTGATTATAATGCTGAATCTACTGTCTCTTCTAAATCGCCCCCTGCTTCTTCTTCCATCACATCAGACAAATCTACTCCCTCATAGAAGCTTTCAATGTATTCTTTCCACCTCTTCGCTCTCTCCTCTGCGTTTAACAGTGAAATTCCCGTTGCACTCTTAATGTTAACACCCTTGCTTTTAATGTCACCGAAGGTTGTTTTGACTTTCCTGTATGCTGAGCCTGCCCTTCCGACAATCATTTCTTTTTCGATGTCTTCACATTTTTCCTGCAGCCACTTCGTCTTAGCTTCCCTGCAATTCCTATTTATTTCATTCCTCAGCGACTTGTATTTCTGTACTTCTGAATTTCCCGGAACATTTTTGCACTTCCTCCTTTAATCAATCAACTAGAGAATATCTTCTGTTACCCATGGTTTCTTCCCAGTGTGACGGTACAAACCCCCGTTACTAGTGAATAGGTCTAGTATGCAAGGATTGCTTTGTGGAGAGCGAGCGCGCCTGCTCGAGATTTGCAAACGTGTCGGCGGGATATCTCCGCCACCAGGCGGCCACGTGGCCCACAGCTTGGGGCATTGTTTGGTTTTTCGAGCATTACTCGAAAGCTATGTAACTTACGGTGAAGAGCGATACGGCAGTGGATTGTCGTCAGCAATATGCACCTTCTGAAAGATCGATCTTTATTTTAAGTCACGAGACGCAAAACTTATAGTATCTTGAAAATTGTATAATAACACGAATACTGAAAGATTAACAAAAATAGCAAATAACAACTTACAGAGATGAGCGAGCGCTCATTAAAAGCGTCTCGTCATAGCGGATCGAGTGAAGTAGTCGTATGTTAAGATTCATAAATAATGAAGCTCGTAAAGAGCAATAAACAGAGTTAGATGGGAAATTGTTTATAAAATTCAATAGAAAAATCATGACGTAAAGAACGGCTCTATTTTATATTTTGGGTGGCGTCACACGTATTTTAAACTAGTTAAGTTATACGATTCACTTAACTTGCAATAGTTTTCATTTTTTGCAAGTTATTATCAACATTTATCGCCCATAATTAATTAATTATTACAGATATGAAGATTTTGAGCAGCGCAATGTGTAGATCGCTATAAATTACGTCTGAAAACAGTGCTATATGAAGTTCTATTTTAAAACTTCGCAGCACAGATGTAAACAAACAAATTTGCACTAAGTCGCGAAAGTTTGCAGAAACTAAAACTTGATTTACTGGCCATAGAATAATCCTAGAAATTAATGTAAAGAGTAAATAAGATGTACTTCTTAGCGCGGTTCCGATAGTGTACTTATTTCTGTTGAGGGATGTATGTGTCAAAATCTGTAACCTCAACTGGTGAGATTTGTACCTGCATAACCAGGGGGGTATACATCCGAACCTATATAAGCGGAGGGTCAGTCGTTGGTCAGTCGTTTGGCAGGTGGGTGGCGAGCGAGCCCCACTTGTGGGTGGCCCATGTGGTCGTTTTATTAAGAATTTTTGGCGCCGATTTATTTCGACAAAGAGTATTGTTTAGTAGCGAAACTGTGCAAGCACATTTTTGGTGAACTGGAAGTGTTACAATTATTTGTGTGTGTACGAATTACGAGGTATACATCGGCGTAAAGGAACATGTGGCGAGCTGTGATTTCGCGCCACAAGTGCTAGAACAAGGAGGACAGTGGGATTTGTGGTTCTGTTCTAGTTTATTGAGTAACTTTCGATTATAGCAGCCTACATTACTGACATTGGGGGCTCGGAGTCCAAATATTATTAAAGTAAAACTGTAAACCGTCTCACCATTGCTAATTTAAATTGTTTGAAAGAAAAGAACGACACTAATAAAGAGTGATTGAACTGTGTCATTAAAAATGATTTTGCTCTAATAATCGCCTAATTTTTGTTCCCTAGCATAAACTGTACTAATGTCTGAGTGAATATTAATTCAAAAACTGTAACTAATGCGCGGATGTGGAACAGTGTACTAATGCAACAAGTGAGGAAATCATCCCCTGAGATTTACGTGAGAGCCAAAATTTGCACTAACATTTTTAACGAACATTTGCATTATGCACATTCATGTGAACGCTTCAACCGCACTTATATTCCGCCCTGTGGCAGCAGTTACCTTCTTTCTGCCTATGTTTTCATTTCCAAACTCTGTCATAGCCCTTTTTAGAGATGTCCATTCCTCTTCAGCCATACTGCCTACTGAGCTATAACTTATTGCTGTATCTATAGCCTTAGAGAACTTCAAACGTATCTCGTCATTTCTTAGTACTTCCGTATCCCACTTCTTTGCGTACTGATTCTTCCATGATTAATGTCTTAAACTTCAGCCTACTTTTCATCACTACTATATTGTGATCTGAGTTTGTCTGCTCCTGGGTACACCTTACAATCCAGTATCTGATTTCGGAATCTCTGTCTGACCATTATACAGGGTGATTCAAAAAGAATACCACAACTTTAGGAATTTAAAACTCTGCAACGACAAAAGGCAGAGCTAAGCACTATCTGTCGGCGAATTAAGGGAGCTATAAAGTTTCATTTAGTTGTACATTTGTTCGCTTGAGGCGCTGTTGACTAGGCGTCAGCGTCAGTTGATGCTAAGATGGCGACCGCTCAACAGAAAGCTTTTTGTGTTATTGAGTACGGCAGAAGTGAATCGACGACAGTTGTTCAGCGTGCATTTCGAACGAAGTATGGTGTTAAACCTCCTGATAGGTGGTGTATTAAACGTTGGTATAAACAGTTTACAGAGAATGGGTGTTTGTGCAAAGGGAAAAGTTCTGGACGACCGAGAACGAGTGATGAAAATGTAGCACGCATCCAGCAAGCATTTGTTCGCAGCCCAGGAAAATCGACTCGCAGAGCTAGCAAAGAGCTGCAAATTCCACAATCAACTGTATGGAGAGTCCTACGAAAAAGGTTAGTTATGAAACCTGAACGTGAACTACCCGAGGCGATGGATCGGCCGCCAGGCAGCCCGTGACAGAGCACTTCATCACTGGCCTCCAAGAAGCCCTGATCTTACCCCCTGCGATTTTTTCTTATGGGGTATGTTAAGGATATGGTGTTTCGGCCACCTCTCCCAGCCACCATTGATGATTTGAAACGAGAAATAACAGCAGCTATCCAAACTGTTACGCCTGATATGCTACAGAGAGTGTGGAACGAGTTGGAGTATCGGGTTGATATTGCTCGTGTGTCTGGAGGGGGCCATATTGAACATCTCTGAACTTGTTTTTGAGTGAAAAAGAACCTTTTTAAATACTCTTTGTAATGATGTATAACAGAAGGTTATATAATGTTTCTTTCATTAAAGCCGGCCGAAGTGGCCGTGCGGTTAAAGGCGCTGCAGTCTGGAACCGCAAGACCGCTACGGTCGCAGGTTCGAATCCTGCCTCGGGCATGGATGTTTGTGATGTCCTTAGGTTAGTTAGGTTTAACTAGTTCTAAGTTCTAGGGGACTAATAACCTCAGCAGTTGAGTCCCATAGTGCTCAGAGCCATTTGAACCATTTTCTTTCATTAAATAAACATTTTTAAAGTTGTGGTATTCTTTTTGAATCACCCTGTATAATCTAACTGAAATCATCCCGTATCACCCGGCCTTTTCCAAATATCTCTCCTCCTCTTGTGATTCTTGAACAGAGTATTCGTTATTACTATCAGAAGTTTATTACAGAACTCAGTTAGTGTTTCTCCTCTCTGATTCCTGGTCCCAAGACCATATTCTCCTGTAACCTTTTCTTCTACTCCTTCCCCTACAATGCATTCCAGTCCCCCATAACTATTAGATTTTCATCTGCTTTTATGTATCGTATCACCTTTTCAATACCCTCATACACTTTCTCTATCTCTTCATCTTCAGCTTGCGACGTCGGAATGTATACCTGAACTATCGTTGTCAGTGTTGGTTTGCTGTCGATTCTGGTAAGAAGAACGCTATCACTGAACACTCTCTGCCCTGCCTTCCCATTCATAACGAATCCTATAGCCGTTATATGATTCTCTGCTGCTGTCGATATTACCCTATACTTATATGCCCAGAAATCCTTGTCTTCTTTCCACTTCACTTCACTGATCCCTGGTATATCTAGATTGAGCCCTTGCATTTCCCTTTTCAGATTTTCTAGTTTCCCTATCACGTTCAAGCTTCTGACATTCCACGCCCCGACTCGTAGAACGCTATCCTTCCGTTGATTCTTTTTCTGATGGTAGCGTCCCGCTTGGCAGACCCCTCCCGGAGATCCGAATGATGGACTATTCCGGAATCCTTTGTTAATGGAGGGACCATCATGACACTTCTTCTATTACAGGCCACATGTCCTGTGGATACATGTTGTGTGTCTTTAATTCGGTGGTTTCCATTGCCTTCTACATCCTCATGCCGTTGATCGCTTCTGATTGTTCCGCCTCCTGTTTCCCACCCCAAGGACAAGAGAGTGCCATGGACGTCTGCCCGCTCCTCCGCCCTCTTTGACAAGGCCGTTGGCAGAATGAGGTGACTTCTTGTGCCGGAAGTCTTCGGCCGCCAATGCTGTTTATCAAAATTTACGCAGCGTAGGGACTCGAAACAGAGTACGAAGTTGTTTTTGATTATGAATCAAAGACGCTCTCCCCTTTTTTTTTATCTCATTTTTCTCGTTAGTGTCCGTTGTATTTTTTCGGGGCTGACGTTCCATGATTTTTGTTCGTGTTCACCGTTCATCCATTAACTCAGTTTTCTTATTACAGAGGGCAGCTAACCCTCTTACCGAACACGCTGAGCTACAGTGCCGGCGTGTTATACGTGGCGCTGCGTGACAGGACGTTTGTCAGTTTTTGTCCTTAGACCACAGGTAGATACGCATTAAGGTATGCATACATTTCAACAGCGTGGGTTCAGGTGCACGTACTATCATTCGATAATCACCGCTCCCATAAACAGGCGACTGAAATTTGCAGACTGAATGCCGAATTGAAATCAAACAGCGTATACAGAGCATAACAGATTCCGTATATATCCGTTTATTCCGAATACAGAACGATGAAGCCGAATAATGTATTACACCTATTACACGAAAGCTTCGCTCATTCGCAGTACGTTATCGACTCTACCATTACCGATGAAGAAACATAGTTCGCATTACATTTAGTGAATGTAGTTAAAGCGCCAATCAACACCGCCGTATTTGTAGACAGTTATATCACTTTGACCTATGATGACGAAAATGTATTTCCTAAGGCAGTCGCAGTTGAAGAGGTTTCGAAAAGGATTATGAGGATATTCTCGAAGACAGTAAGTGAGTAAAATGGCAATAGATCTGGAATATAAAAACAAGGCAGTTACGTTTTGGCGTGGAAAGAAGAGGAATAAGAGTTTAAACATTCAACATAATTTCAGAAGGGTTAAGGATAAAAAATCACTATGTAGATGGAAAACACAAGCCAGTGATGGTGGGACACGAAGTGACAAATTATTACCGAATATGAAATATGTATTGGAACATTTCCAGAAGGCATTCGATAAATCACTATCTCTTAATGACTTGGACCTGAAAAGATAGGCTTTGAGGGCAAGAGATGAAGTTAATCTACTGTGCCACCAATTTACGGCATCTACGAAATGGGTTCACCATTTTAAAGTAAGGCACACAATTATTTCTAGGAAGATTAATGTATTTGTTACTCTAAAACAACTAACCAATAAAGAACGATTAGTAGAACAAACTAATGTATTTGTGGCAAACGTAAAATCGAATATTGCATCATTAGGAGATGAGAATATTCACAATTCGGACCAAAATGTATTTAATTTGGAGACACTCAGTCAATCAATAATTGAATTCGTTAGCCCTTAACTACACGATACAGCCAATCCCCTTTGCTCGTAGTCCGTCAGGAAACAGGTGGCCATTTTGGACCCATTGTTCAACAAACTATCTAAAAAGCCGATAATATTGAGCATTTGCTTCAACAGCTGATAAATTAACATCAGAACTGACTCTTAAATGGTTTGCGGATGTTTACTTAGCTACTGTTGGAGAAAAATTTGTTCTGTGTTTGTATTTCTGGACAGGACAAGCGGAAAAGAAATTGAACAACATAGACAAAGATAATAAGGATGTAAAAATTATGACGATTCCTGCTGTAACAACTGGCATAATCGCGTAGCTTGATGTTTGCATGATTAGACAGTGGAAGAATTTTCTAAAACAGTTCTCTCATATAATCCCACTGTACGGCTATAATGTAAACATTCACCTGAGGAATAATATCCTGAAAATTCAATCTGTGATTCACAGTCCGTTTTCATACCCTCGATTTGTGAACATTTTTAGGTATGCGTAGTTCAAGAGCGGATACATCACAGAAAAACCTGATAAATATGAATCTTCTGTTAATTACTGCTTTCAAAAATTGTGATACATGCTGTAAATTGCCCAATCGTATTGCAATAATCAGATGTGTGTGCATAATGTGTACATGTATGCAGCACTTCTTTGCAGTGGGTAACACAACGTTCCCTCATCATTGCACTGACTATCAGAGATAATGCAACACAGTCTAAATAAAGTAAAATAACGAAGTAGATACCAAGCATAATATACAAAACCAAGCAACAAAAGAAACAACAACAAAACCAAAGACCATGGAAAAACAAAACGAGAATAGCATCTCGCCACCTGCACATTGCTTTTTCCCGAAATCGACAGAGAGCGTGATTTTATTGTTTCAATTAAATCCTTCAGGAGCCCGTCTTTTGTGGTTGCACTGTGAAAGTGCAAACGACACTGTCGCCGTGTATTACAAACGGCGCACGGCGGACAGAGCGCGCGTATAGTGGTATATGGGGGTTCTTGCAACTTGTATCTGAATACTGCTACTTTGGGGTGTAACTTCAACATATATGGTTGAATTTGTTGTTAATTGTACTATTAGATTTACTACACATAAACTTCTTATCGTTTCAAAAATTGTGAGATGTGGGGGAAGAATTTCGAAATTTATAAAAGTGCTTAAAGATGTGGTTGCACATTTGTGAAACACAGAACAACCATAGAAATTATATTACAACATTTTTGTTATATATCCTACTGTTTCGCCGGTATGTGCTCGGAAGGATACAACCGCGTTTACTTCAGGTGGGTTTTCACCACTTCAACGACCATATGGGCATGTATAAAAAAATACGTGCCTCATATTTTGACCTAGACTACAACAACTCAAAGTGTATCGGCATCGGCGCGTGGCACTTGGGTAATATTACTTTTAAGTTAAAACTAGTCAGTTAGTAACATAGTTACCATTAAATCTTTCAGCAAGTCCTAAGATTGGTAAGATCCTAGGAATGACAATTAACGTCAAGTTGTTGGTTCAGCGTGGTGAGTAGCGTCAATATTAATTGAAATTTTTATGTTTGGGAGGAGGTTTGCGACTCGCCAGTACGTAAATTCTTTTATCCTAACATTTGCGTTTTCATTAGGTTCTGTTACTTTATTATTAGTTTAATATAAGTATATACTATAATTTTTGATGTTATGTAAATATAAGGTCACCTTTCTTTGGGTGTTCGATTGGCTTGATCTACAGGACACCTTGCGCTACTTGTGTAAAGCTATTTTGCTCCTTTTTCTTTTACGCTTCGTAATTCACGTGTTGCAAAGATTCCGCTACTGGGTAGGAACAGTGATCAAGTAAGACTGACCTTAGAGTTTTACTAAAATGTGAGAATGATGAAATAATGTTTACCTTATGTGAAGAAGTATTGCAAATTTGTATCGCACTGTTCGTAATGGAACTTTTATAAGCCTGTGTCCTTATTGATTGGACATTGTACTTTCCTTTTCGTGGACAATAGAGGAAAAGTGAGTTTTAATAGAGCTAACGTGGGAATTTTACGCGCACCCGTTTAGTAAACAGTGTGATTTACGAACTAGAAACTGCCGCCGGAGTGCGTTGCGATCGCGTGTACCACGTTGGGGCCCACGTACCGTATGCACAAGTCGCATCGTTCCTGAGCGTTCAGCAGCACGTTGAACTTAGCACGCTTAACGTTGACGTTCGACAGCACGGTCCGTGTGCCGACGGCTTTACCAGTGACAGCCACACGCCCGCCACAGAGCTGCGCACGCCTACAATATAGAGCGCGCGGCGCGAGTAGCGGCGTGTATTGAATTCGTACGTAGCTACTTCCGGGAACCGACCTACCGTAAGCCGTACTCTCGCTGGCAGCGCAGCAAGGCCGTGACCGCGAAGAATGAGTGGTCTTCCGTGTCACCCCCACGATCAGCTGTATGTCTGGCCAGTTTGCCCTCAGCCTCAGTCAGTCTATTTACAGGCCTCTCGGATAGTGCCTACGTGTCAACTGTGACATGTCAACGAGTAATGCATTGTTGTTTGGAGTCAGCAGTTTCTACAGTGTTCATACCATTAACGTGCAACTGAAAAATGACTTGCCAAATGTCGCTTACTTGTATCTGCATTGGAATTCCTGTCTATCCATTCTGATATTTTGGTTAAGTTTTTTGGCCTCTTTGATGATGCCCTCCAACTCTTCCTATATTACGCTGTACCTTTCAATACTACGCACCAATTAAACACCGTCACCTTTAGGTGTTCTTATTTGTATCATGTTTCAGGGCAACTATATCTTGCTCTTTTCGCTTAATTCAGCATTTTTATTCCTCTCCTACCTATTTTTATGATTCTGTGCGTCAGTCGGTAAAAACGGAACCCTCATAGTATCAGCGTGTTGTCCGTCTGTCTGCCTGAATCCTTTTCCTCTGAAATGGGTAGAAGCATAAAGTTGAAATTTACGCCAAATGGTAAAGTCTATGGTCCCGAGGCTGTGTAAAAGATTTAAGCTTCTGAGTCAACGCAATCGAAAGATACGGCCATTTACGTAAAATATTTTAATACCATTCATCAGAACCTACGGATGAATTATCTGTATACATTATTAAATCTGTATGGAATCCTCAGAGTGAAAGTTTTTCTCGACTTGTCCGGCATTTTTCTGTCCTGCCACTGTACTTTCGATGGCTGTGGTGTGAATTTCTTTTCATCACAATAGGTGTGTCACCCAAATGCTTTCTCTTTCTCAACCACATTTAGAAGATGTCTTTGTTGCCTCCACTGCTTCACTGTTCTTCACTTTATTCACCATTTTATTTTCTCAATCCCCCCTCTAAAAAATCCATCTCTCACTCTCTTCGATGTCCAGCTATAACAGGCATACAGAAAACTGCTCCACAGGAAACATTTAAGCAACGTTCTCCTTCGCTCAACGTTATTTTGCTGCATAATAAGCGTTTCTTTTTCTGAATAGCTCGCTTTGTCATTAGTAGTCTTGATTTTCTTTCTTTTCTTTTTACAAACATGTTTCACTACGAGTGATACGATTGGCCCATCTTTCTTATCTTGCTTATCTGCCTATACACGGAATCTCCTTACTGACCATGAAAGGAGTCTACTGGGGCTAACTTGTATGTGACACCCGAATACGATAATAATACTGATGTAAACTAAAAGGAAACTACTATACTATAAAAGATGTATATCTGTGATAGCCGCGCGGGATTAGCCGAGCGGTATAAGGCGCTGCAGTCATGGACTGTGCGGCTGGTCCTGGCGGAGGTTCGAGTCCTCCCTCGGGCTTGGATGTGTGTGTTTGTCCTTAGGATAATTTAGGTTAGGTAGTGTGTAAGCTTAGGGACTGATTACCTTAGCAGTTAAGTCCCAGAAGATTTCACACACATTTGAACATTTTTTTAAATCTCTGATAGGCTTTATAATACGATAATAATATTAATGGAAACTAAAATGAAACTAGTATACTAGAAACGATGTTTATCTCTGATAGGCTTTATAATGCAGGTCGCTGACTGTGCACGACCGCAGAACCAAAGATACTGTTTCTGGTCTGAGATTGTAGTGTTTGAGTAAGTGAGCGCTTGGCGCACAGTTGTCTGACAGAGAAAGACGATAGAGTAGGTAGTTTTTGTGGTGTGCTCTGTGAAACCTCCAAGCGTTGGGTTAATATAGGAATTACGAGAACACGGAAGCAATTCTCACAAGCAAGGTAAAGGTGTTAAATAATTATGATATTCGTTTTGCAAGCGCATTAGTGTAGATGAGTTGGCTGATAATTGTCAGTTGTTGAGTAACCCCAGAATGTACGTAAACTGATTGATAAAAAGGGTTGTCAGATATTTCACTTTTGTAATGTTTCTGTTTGTTAACAGAGCTGTATGTAATTTGAAGATTTGCATTTATGCTGGTTTAATGAGGTTAGATCTCACTGTTCGTGAATCAGTTACTAAATATGATGTATTTCTCTGACTAATGTAACTTAAATTGTCAGATATTTTTGAAAAGACAAACTTAACTTGCAATATAATTTTGCTAAAAAACCACTGTGTTAGTAATTCACCACATTCATTACCGCCTCCCTGTCCATGTCATATGTTTTTCAAAGAAGTTGGATTTTCCTCAAATGTTTTAAGTTATCAGCCAAAAGAAATTCATGTGCATTTCAAAATTATATGGCTAGCACTGCACGCCAATGACCGTAGCCAACATTTTATTGCTGTTATGAGAGCGCAGAATATATCGCGTTCCACTGCACAGCTTTAGAGGTAAGACAATATAAATATTTGTATGCACTCGTCATCATTCAGTGTATTCCATTCACAGCAGAATAGTTTTACTAAGTGTCCAAAAGATTTTATTTCTTTTTAAAGAACGTTACGACCATTCGATTTCCGCTCAACCAACGCGCTGAAAAGTGGCAGCTTACTTTCCTTTTGTACTTCCACTGTAAACCTTAGGTTTTAATGTATGGACTTCATGATATTTAAGAACTGTTGCACCCAGTCCGTGCCTTAACACTAAATTAAGAACATGTATTTCCAATACCAATGGCAACAGGTTAGAGGCAGAATCGCATAACGGAATTAATGATGGCTGTGGGAATCTTCAGTCATGGACGTCCGGAACTCCACATGAGTTAAGAAATTTCCTTTATTTCTCGAGGATCTAGGGACAAAACCCCGCAGCATTTTTTCCAGCTTATGGTGGCGTCATTGGTGATTCTTTCTACTGCATGGAAGATAAATATCTTTAAATTTTTAATATCTTAAGTGTAGTCATAATTCCTTTGTTGACTGCATTAATCAGACAGAAGTCTTGTTAGCTGATTGGAAGTAAGATACAGTGTAGCGTCAATAAAGGAACAAATATTTTACCTCATAATCTTTTATAAATTAGAATCCATACCGAAGATAACGTTTAAAAATTTGTAATCTGTCTGGAAGCTTCAATAATACCCAACACTTATACGCAATATTTTAGTCTTCATCTGAGTCCATTAAACTTGCAGTTTCTTGGTTTAGATATTCCCTACCTCTCGCGCGGTACTGTCCATCCAAGTGTTGTTTGGAGCCATAGCTAGCAGAGGATCTTTCCCTGTTACCGACTGCCTTCCCTGCCACAACGGAGACATTCTCAACGCACACAACTTCACCACAGCTTGTCACCGACGTACCAGCGCGTCTTCGGCTGTCACTCACCACAATCAATGCCATTCATCAGTGTTCATCATCGTGCACCACCCTACACCTCTCCATATCCAGCACCCACTGTCACCACATGGAAAATTACCTTTAACCAACCGCCCTACATCCTACCTAACCTGTCCTGTTCTACCGCAGCAGCATGTCCCCAGCTTCCCCTAACATTTCTCTTCCAGCTTCGACTCACCAGCCACCTCCACAACTGCCGCACAAGACACCACCTGCCGGGTAACAGTTGCAATAGATGATGTCGCAGACATCACCTCATAGAGCCTCACTGCACCGACCACCCGTGTTGAAGGACCTGCATAACTCCCAGATAATCATCAACGCCATATCCTGTCACCCGCCATCCCACAACCATCCTTCCCTCCAACTAAGGAACCTACAAAACACCAAACGACTGACATGTCCAATTCCCACACCCTTTTTTTTTAATTTTTTTAATTTTCGAGTCATCAGTCTTCTTACTGGTTTGATGCAGCCCGCCACGAATTCCTCTCCTGTCACAACCGCTTTATCTCAGAGTAGCACTTGCAACATATGTTCTCAATAATTTGCTGGAGGTATTCCAATCTTTTCCTTCCTCTATGGTTTTTGCCCTCTACAGCTCCTTCTAGTCATTCCCTGATGTCTTAACAGATGTCCTATCGTTCTCTCCCTTCTCCTCGTCAGTGTTTTCAAAAAATGGCTCTGAGCACTATGGGACTTAGCATCTGAGGTCATCAGTCCCCTAAAACTTAGAACTACTTAAACCTAACTGACCTAAGGACATCACACACATTCATGCCCGAGGCAGGATTCGAACCTGCGACCGTAGCGGTGGCGCCGTTCCAGACTGAAGCGCCTAGAACCGCACGGCCACACCGGCCGGCCGTCAGTGTTTTCCACAGATACCTTTCCTCTCCGATTTTGCGCATAACCTCCTCATTCCTTAACTTTTAATATTCGCCTTTAGCACCACATCTCAAATGCTTCAAATCTTCTCTGTTCGGTTTCCCCACAGTCCATGTTTCATTACCACACAATGCAGTGCTCCAAACGTATTTTCTCAAATATTTCTTAGTCAAATTGAAGCCTATGTTTGATACTAGTAGACTTCTCTTGGCCAGAAATGCCCTTTCTGCCAGTGCCAGTCTGCTTTTGATGTCCTCCTTGCTCTGTCCATCATTGGTTATTTTGCTGCCGAGGTGGTAGAATCCCTTAACTTCATCTAATACATCACCATCAGTCCTAATGTTAGGTTTCTCGCTGTTCTCATTTCTACTACTTCGGATTACTTTCATCTTTCTTCGATGTACTCTCAATCCAGTCATTAGACCATTACATTCAACAGGTGATGTAGTTCTTCTTCACTTTCACGCAAGATAGCAATGTCATCAGCGAATTGTATCACTGATATGTTTTCACCATGATTTTTAATTCCACTCTAGGACTTTTCTTGTGTGGTGTCACCGCCAGACACCACACTTGCTAGGTGGTAGCCTTTAAATCGGCCGCGGTCCGTTAGTATACGTCGGACCCGCGTGTCGCCACTATCAGTGATTGCAGACCGAGCGCCGCCACACGGCAGGTCTAGAGAGGCTTCCTAGCACTCGCCCCAGTTATACAACCGACTTTGCTAGCGATGGTTCACTGACAAATTACACTCTCATTTGCCGAGACGATAGTTAGCATAGCCTTCAGATACGTCATTTGCTACAACCTAGCAAGGCGCCATGTTCAGTTACTATTGATATTGTAAATAATGTACAGACACGAGCTACATTCAATATTACTGTATTAAAGTTAAGTATTCCACCATCTGCGTCCGTTTTTCTAAGTTCTAATTTCCTTGTCCTGTTCCAGACCTCACGCCAGCCTGCGTGAGCTAAAACGTGTGCCTTTCGGCTTCCTCTAAAATTCGTGGGTTGGCTCTCCTGCCAATCCACAACATTTTGGCGACGAAGCCATACCGCGTCCTTAAGTATACTGCCCTGATTCACTTGTGTAATGGCTTCGCCACCATCTCCAGATGTACTGCCCGAATTTTATCGCTTACAGAATCAGCAGACGCAGGCCTTACTGGATGCTCTTGGACAGCTCGTCCAGGGTCAACGTGCAATGCAAAACGATGCGGCAGCCGCCGCTCCACTGCTAACGCAGCCACAACACGCAGTTGCACCAACTTTTCGACCTTTTGATGCTGCACTGGAAAGCTGGACGGAGTGGTTACGCCAATTTGGATTCCATCTCGCCTCCTACAGAATTCAAGGTAACGAGCGGCAGCCTTTTTTGTTATCTTCAGTCGGGGTGAACACGTACCATGTGATAGTGAAATTGTTTCCCCGACGCGACATAGCAACTCTGTCCTACGACGAAATTTTGTCTGCATTAGATGCATATTTCAAAGAATCAGTCAATGTAGTTGCAAAAAGGTATACATTCTTTCATACAAAACGTACGGCCGGTCAAACTAATTGGGAGTGGGTTGCAACTTTGCAAGGCCTTACTAGGGATTGTGCTTTTGAGTGTCAATGTGGACTCCCTTATTCAGATACTATGGTACGTGATGCAATTGCACAGAACGTTTCTGATGTTCGTATAAGGGAACATATTTTGAAACTAGTCAATCCCTCCCTTCAACAAGTGATGGACATATTGGATCGGCAGGACACACTTGACTTTGCTCAGGAATCATTTGAAACTTCACCAGCCGTGTGTCACATTAACCGGCCCGCCGGGCGAGCTGCACGGAGCGGTAAACAGCCCTCGCGACTGGCCGTGCAGCTGCCACCAGGCTCTCCGCCATGTGTGCCGCGCAGGCAAGCAAATGCAGTGCTAAAATCATGCCCGCGGTGTGCTACTAGACATTCGCGTGAGAATTGCCCGTCACGCCAGGCTATTTGCTTTTTCTGTAATAAAAAAGGACATGTTCAGAGTGTTTGCCAGAAAAAGCTCAGATCGGACACTCACAATCATTCCAGGCCCTTTGCTTCGCGCCGGAATCGGAATCGAACCAAGGATACTCCGGCTCATGAAACTTCGCCCATGGAAATTCATGTAGTTCATTCCACTCCGCCCAGTGCCACTCTCTCTAACAGTGACTGTGTTCGTCCCACAAATAGTGTGCGTCGACATCGCCGGAAATCCCGTCATGTCGCAAGTGATTTTGTACCAGTGACCACGTTGCTCGAGACAGTCGCTCTTGTCCTCAACAGGACAATAAACTTTTTGTCGACTTGGACATTAACGGCAAAGTGATACCATTCCAGCTCGATACCGGAGCTGCAGTTTCACTGATCAATCAAGACACGTACAAACAGCTGGGCACACCTCCGTTGCGTGCCGCAAATGTTAGGCTCGGTACCTATGCAGGTCACGGGCTCCCTGTGTTAGGACAGTGCAGCCTTCTTGCAACATACAAGGGACAAACAAAACTTGTGTCATTGTACGTCCTTCGTTCTTCTTCTGCAGTGAACTTGTTTGGTTTCGATTTATTTCAGTTGTTTAACTTGTCTATAGTCAATCAGGTCCTATCAGTGAACCAGACTGTGCCTTCAGACAGTGTTTCTCGTCTATGTGAAGAATTTGGAGACATTTTTGCACCGGGCCTTGGTTGCGCTAAGAACTATAAAGCACATTTGGAACTGAAAGTAAACGCGCAACCGAAATTTTTCAGAGCGCGCAATGTTCCCCACGCATTGCGTGATGAGGTCACAAAAACATTACACGATTTGGAATCACAAGGTGTAATTGAACGTGTGCAGGCTTCTCTCTGGGCATCACCCTTAGTCATTTTGCCAAAACCTTCTGGAAAATTGAGACTTTGTGTGGACTTCAAGGCAACAGTGAATCCACAACTAGTGACTGCAACTTTTCCTTTACCCCGCCCGGAAGATCTTTTTGACAAACTGTGCCCGGGTAAATATTTTTCGAAGTTGGACCTAGGAGATGCGTACTTGCAAATACCGGTGGACGAAGAATCCTAGCGCGTTTTGGTGGTTAACACGCATCTTGGTTTGTATCGTTTCAAACGACTGCCATTTGGGTGTGCATCCGCCCCTGCATTGTTTCAGCAATATCTGCAAACTGTGCGTCGGTCCCTACTGCAGCAAACTATCTGGACGATATTGTGATCTCCGGAAAGACGGAAGAAGAACATTTAGCCAATCTCAGAACATTATTTCAGGTCTTGCGACAAATTGGTCTTCGCTTCCGGAAGGACAAATGTGTGTTTTTTGCTCGTGACTTACCCTACCTGGGACATGTACTCAATGCCCAAGGCATACATCCCAGTCCCGAGCACCTCCGTGCCATACAAGGCTTGCCTTCGCCGCAGAATTTGAAGCAGCTACAGAGTGTGCTGGGAAAAAATCAACTATTACCATAAATATGTGCGCCACGCCTCTTCCATTTCCGCTCCGCTTCATCGCTTACGCCGTAAAGGTGTTCCGTTCGTCTGGACGACGGAATGCGAACGCGCCTTTCGCCAGTTGATATCGGCGTTGCTTTCCAATACTTGCCTTACGCCATCCGATCCCCAGAAACCCCTTTTGTTGATGGTGGATGCATCGGATTTCGGGATCGGTGCTGTGCTTGCGCACAAACATGGATCGCACGATCGCCCTATTGCCTTTGCGTCCAAATTGCTCTCGTCTGCGCGAAGAATTTATTCACAGATCGAGACAGAAGCATTGGCTCTCGTGTTTGGTGTTACTAAGTTTCATGACTTCTTGTATGGTCGTCACTTTACCATCATCACAGACCGCAAACCTTTGACATCGCTTTTTCATCCGAACAAGCCTGTACCTCCACGTACAGCGCAGAAATTCATTCGCTGGTCTATTTTCCTCTCGCAGTACCGCTACGATATCTTGTATCGGTCCACTGCTAAGCACGGAAACGCCGATGCGTTGTCCCATTTGCCTGTTGCTGAGGATAGAGCATGGGATTCCTCCGAACTTGCTTGCATGTTCATTGATGCGGAAACCGATGACGTGGTCGAATCGTTTCCGATTGATTTTCGTCGTGTAGCTACAGCCACAGCTGCTGACCCTGTCCTTGCTACCGTTCTGCATTTTGTTGCTACGCAATGGCCCTTGTCAAAGTCACGGATCGGGGATCCGTTGGTTCGCCGATTTTTTGCTCACAAGGAGAGACTTTTTGTACGACGTGGTGTTTTGCTGTTGCGTTCTTATAATGTTCAGTCCAGGATCGTGGTCCCACGTTCGTTACAGTCCTCTGTCTTATGGCTTCTCCACCAAGGACATTGGGGTATAGTGCGAACGAAACAACTTGCTCGTCAGCACTGTACTTGGTTCGGAATCCGTGCTGCGATTACGAATATGTGCTCTTCTTGCATGGCGTGTGCCGAACAACAATCCGCACCACCGCGGAAATTCTTTGCACGGCCGAAAGACACTTCCCCTTGGCAACGCTTACACATCGATTTTGCTGGTCCATTCTGGAATGCTCGATGCTTGGTTCTGGTCGATTCATTCAGTAATTTTCCTTTTGTTGTCCGGATGTCTTCCACGACGTCATCTTCCACCATCCAAGCGTTATCTGCTATCTATTGCAGTGAAGGTCTGCCACAGACTATTGTTTCCGACAATGGCCCACAATTAATGTTCCCAGAATTTCAGTCATTCTGCAAGGCCAATGGTATTCAACATCTGACGTCCGCGCCGTTTTCGCCAGTCAGACGGTGCCGCTGAACGATTGGTCACGACTTTGAAGTCACAGATGTTGAAGTTGAAAGAATCGCATTCTCGGGAGGACGCGTTATTGCTCTTTTTGTCCTCGTATCGCTCTCAGCCCCGAGATGGTCGCTCGCCGGCTGAGTTGCTTCACGGTCGCTCTCATCGCACCTTGATGTCTTTGCTACATCCGCCGCATCAGGTACCTGTACAGCGGCAGACACCTGCTTTTGCCCCAGACGACGTTGTCTACTACCGCCACTATCGCGGTTCACGGCGTTGGCTCGCAGGGCGCATTCTTCGCTGCCTCGGCCGCGCTATGTATCTGGTTTTGGGGGCCTCTGGTGAGGTGCGTCGGCATCTCAATCAGCTGCGCCTCTGCCGTCGCACGGGATCTGCCGCTCCCCGTCTGCTTTCAGCGACGGTGCCGTCCGGTCAGCGCCCGGGGGACCCATCTACTGGCTTGCCTCAGCCCCAGGTGTTACCGACGCTGCCTTCCATTTTGCCCCATGGCGACGCACCGCCGCCGACGCCACCGCCACCGCCGCCGCCGCCGTCGCCTGTTCTCCCGCCGGCGACGCCCGCAGTGGACGCGTCGCTGCAACAGCCGGGCGCCTCCCTGGGTCACGCGCCGCCGATCGCTTCCCGTGACCAGTTGTCCTCCGACATGGAACTCTTGCCCGCTTCGGACCATATGTCGTCTTCGCCCGTCGGGTGCCCCGGCCCGATGGAGGTCGACCCTTCGGCCCCTCCTGTCTCTCTGCGGGCGCATACACCGCATGTTGGCGTGCACCCTGGAGCAGGTTTTCAGGCGTTTCCTAGCTCCCCGCGGACCGAATGGCAGGGTGCGGGTGGCACAGCCTCGCCTGTTGTTAGGCTCCCCACCTGGTCGCATACGTCACCATGGGGTCCTCTCCACGGCGGGCGGAAGCCTTATAACACAACCGTCCGCCGATTTGCGGGAGAGGAATGTGGTGTCACCGCCAGACACCACACTTGCTAGGTGGTAGCCTTTAAATCGGCCGCGGTCCGTTAGTATACGTCGGACCCGCGTGTCGCCACTATCAGTGATTGCAGACCGAGCGCTACCACATGGCAGGTCTAGAGAGACTTCCTAGCACTCGCCCTAGTTGTACAACCGACTTTGCTAGCAATGGTTCACTGACAAAATACGCTCTCATTTGCCGAGACGATAGTTAGCATAGCCTTCAGCTACGTCATTTGCTACGACCTAGCAAGGCGCCATGTTCAGTTACTATTGATATTGTAAATAATGTACAGACAAGAGCTACGTTCAACATTACTGGATTAGAGTTAAGTATTCCACCATCTGCGTCCGTTTTTCTAAGTTCTAATTTCCTTGTCCTGTTCCAGACCTCACGCCAGCCTGCGTGAGCTAAAACGCGTGCCTTTCGGCTTCCTCTAAAATTCGTGGGTTGGCTCTCCTGCCAATCCACAACATCTTGTATTTCCTACATTGCTTCTTCAATGCATAGATTGAACAGTAAGGGGGAAAGATTACATCCCCGTTTCACACTCTTTTTAATATGAGCATTTTCTTCTTAGTCGTCCACTCCTATTAATCCCTCTTGGCTGTTGTACATATTGTACATTACCCGTCTCTTCCTACAGCTTACCTCTATTTTTCTCACAATTTCGAACAGTTTGTACCATTTTACATCGTCTAACGCTTTTCCAGGTCGACAACTCCTATAAACATGTCTTGATTGTTCTTTAGTGTTGCTTCCAATATCAACAGCAACGTCAGAATTGCCTCTCTGGTGCTTTCATCTTTTCTAAATCCGAATTTATCGTTATCTAACATCTTCAATTTCCTTTTCCGTTCTGCTGTACATTACACTTATTAGAAACTTGGATGCAAGATCTGTTAAGCTGATTGTGGTATAAATCTCGCACTTGTCAGCTCTTGCAGTCTTCAGTATTGTGCGGATGTCGAGATGGCATGTCGCCAGACTCATTAATTCTACACTCAAACATCAATAGTCGTTTTGTGGCTATCTGCCCCAATGATTTTAGAAATTCTGATGGAATATTGTCTCTACGTTCTACCTTATTTGATATAAGTCCTCCAAAGCTCTCTTAAATTCCTATTCTAATACTGGATCTCCTATCCCTTCTAAATCCCCTACTGTTCTTTTCTTCTATTACATCAGACAAATCTTCGCCCTCAGAGAGGCCTTATATGTACTCTTTACACCTATCCGCTCTTTCCTCAGCATTTAACAATGGAATTCACGTTTCACTCTTAATGGTACTATCCTTGTTTTTAATTTCACTGAAGGTTGTTTTTACTTTCCTGTATGCTGAGTCAATCCTTGCAACAATCATTTCTGTATTCCTGAATTCCCCTGAACATTATTGCGAATTTCTTCCTTCATCGATCAACTGCAGTATTTCTTTTGTTGCTCATAGTTTCTTCGTAGTTACCTTCTTCTGTGCCTATGTTTTTCTTTCAGCTTTTGTGATTGTCCTTTTAATAGATGCCCATTATTATTCAAATCTACTGCCTACTTAGCTATTCTTTATTGCTGTAACTACAGCCTAAGAGAATTTAAAGCTTATCTCGTCATTCCTTAGTACTTCCATAACCCACTTCTTTCTCCTGTCTCATTCCTTCTCCCAACGCCATATTCTCCTGTAAACCTTTTCTTCTACTCCTTCCCTACAGCTGAATTCCAGTCCCCCATGACCATTAGGTATTCATCTCCTTTTACGTACTGCATTCACATCTTCATCCTCTGCCGGCTGGAGTGGCCGAGCGGTTCTAGGCGCTACAGTCTGGAACTGCGTGACGCTACGGTCGCAGGTTCGATTCCTGCCTCGGGCATAGATGTGTGTGGTGTCCCTAGGTTAGTTAGGTTTAAGTAGTTCTAAGTTCTAGGGGACTGATGACCTCAGATGTTAAGTCCCATAGTGCTTAGAGCCATTTGAACCATCTTCATCCTCTCCATCCCTGATCCGAAGTTCCTTAATCCCAAACCCCTCACCCTCGAAATCAATAAATACCTACTAAGCCTCCACATCCAACAGATCGTCACAAGAAAAGACTCCGTCTTATTAAAGTCCCTAAACCCCGACGTCCGTTACTGTTCTCCTCTTCAAAGTTCTTCACATTACCTTTGGTTCCGAAGCCTCCTTAACACTTCTCACCACCACATTCAGGGTCTAGGGCGGAACAGCATGAACCCCCATGCCATCTTCCCATCCTCACTGCAGTGATCACAAAAGTCGACCTTGAGGTCACGTATGTGGAAGTGGCATCTGAATTCAACATCCGCCTGGATCCAAAAGTCCGAAAAGCCCTTCGGATCAATAATGATTTTGGCCCCACCTGCCTTGCCCGTATCTTCCCTGAATATGCCGTGACTATAACTCTTGTCCTCAAAGAGGGAGAACTGATCTACTACCACCGCCACAACAGTGAATCTTCAAAATCCCATCCTCAGTTCTACCACTGCCGAAAATGTGTGTATTACAATGATCACCTTACTGCAGATTTTAAAAACCAACCTACCTGCCCACACTGCACAGCCTTCCATTTTCTTAAAAAGTGCCCTAAGCCAGCACCCCCTCCTATCTACAACACCTGCAATGACTTCCTCCGCACCTACTCTGCGAAACTCGAAGCTAAACCACAACTTACCACACCATGGCTTACTGTCCCAATCTGTCCCATTTGTACCCCTACGCACCCCAACAGTTTCCTTCACATGACTCCCACTGCTGAAGATATTATAAAATTCATTACCATCGTCCTCCAAAATATCCATTCAATCCAACGTCCACACGCCCTGCAACAAATCTCCCTTGCTACCTGCAAATACGTGGAATGAACTGCTTGGTCACATCATGTTCTTCCATGCGTGCATAAATACAGTGACATTGACGGCGGGATGTTCGAACATTTATTGTGAATGTACAACAGCTGTAATGAAACTTTGCGATAATGCGTAGAGAAGAATGTGTTAAAAATACGTATTTTCCAGCTGATACATTGCAAAACGCGTTTTGTAAGGTCTACTAACTGTTGTATCTGTGTACCCCTGACAATTTATTGAATAAAACAGAGAATGAATAACAATGCGTATTAAATGTGTTGACTTGGAAACAATTCGGAATGGGGCATATGCCTATATGAAGATTTTTTTCTTCAAATGATCGTTTATGTCATATTCCTGAATATTGACCGTTCGCCCTGGGACGTCCTGTATATTTTTGTGGACTAGGTAGTCTCAGATTCAAGTAGCAAATACGTAATTAAGCTGATGTGTCGTTGTGGCAACATGGTCGAGCAAAAACTTACGTTAGGGCCACGTGAGAAGGAAAGGGGTGGTTCCCAATTATGTTAACTTTTTGGATTATGTTTAACTGAAAAAGGTGGGATGATGTCCGTTAGTTAAAAACCATTTGAATCCATGCACGTATGTGCAAATCATATCCTTGCACAGAAACCTGTTTATATTTTACAGCCTTTGAAAAGTAGTAGGCCGGCCGCGGTGGACGAGCGGTTCTAGACGCTTCAGTCCGGAACCACGCAGCTGCTACGGTCGCAGGTTCGAATCCTGCCTCGGGCATTAAGTTAAGTCCCATTGTGCTTAGAGCCATTTTTTTGAAAAGTAGTAGTATTTAACGGGCATGAAGACATATTATTCACAGTTAAGCCATCACCTAATCCGATACACGCATTTACAAGAAATGTGAATCCCAAACGGATGTGACTCAGTTTGGCCCCCGAAATGGGGTTGGAGCTCGTGAAGCATTCTTCTACTTAACTGAAGTATAAGTGGAGAGTTGCAGAGATATGTCGACGTGGTCGCTTGTTTCATAGAGTGCCAAAAAGTCTTTGACTGTGTGAGGCATAAAAAGTAGTCTCAGTGTCGTCGTAACTGCCGTCTGCTTCACGTCTGCTGTGCAGCGAGCTACCTTAATTTAAGTATTAACTGTATTTTTCTTACTTGTCACTTCTTCTTCCGTGTGTTTTTGCTTTTAGGAAGCTTTAATTGTCGAGCGCTAGTAACAGTGTTCCATAGATTTCGTGTTTGTTTTGAATACAGTCAGAGAGAGTCCCTTTAGTCAGCCATAGTGTCAGTAGAGCTAGTGTTTATTTTCAATACAGTCCAGAGACAGGTAGTGCTATTTTCCTAGTTTCCTACAAGAAGTGGCTAGCGACCACAGTTCAGTCTACAATCAGCCGCCTTTAGTGAATTAGCAGTCTAGTTAAAAGTTGATTAACTCTCTACAGTAAATTGATTTCTTAGGATGGATAGGATGTGTGACTGCTGTGTACGAACGCAGGGGGAGCTGGCCACTGTTCGCGAACAGCTGAACGTGTTGATGGCCGCGGTCAGCCGTCTTCAGGCTGCTGCCACGGAGTGTAGCGGCAGTGGGGAGTCTGGTGCGTCGCATGGTACACCCCAGGGTTTACATGCTTCACCCACTGTCCCTGCTGTCGAGACATCTTCGCGGGTACCGGGGGCGGTTGGGCCACCCTCTCCCCAAGGGGAGTGGCGGGTTCAGCGGCGTTCGCGGCGCACGAGGCGGAGGGTCAATGTGGAGGCTGGCCGTGTGGCATCGCCCGCTCTGCCTGTGAGTGGACATGTGGCCGTTCCTTCAGCAAGGTCCGAGCAGGCACACGGGGGGAGGGGTTTATTAGTTATTGGGAGCTCCAACGTTAGGCGAGTGATAGAGCCCCTTAGGGAAATAGCGGAAAGGTCGGGGAAGAAGGCCAGTGTTCAATCTGTCTGCTTGCCAGGGGGTCTCATCCGAGATGTGGAGGAGGCCCTGCCGGCGGCGATAGAGAGCACTGGGTGCACCCGACTGCAAATTGTGGCTCATGTCGGCACCAATGACTCCTGCCGTATGGGTTCAGAGGTCATCCTCAGTTCGTACAGGCGGTTGGCGGAATTGGTGAAGGCAGAAAGCCTCGCTTGCGGGGTGGAATCAGAGCTAACTATTTGTAGTATCGTTCCCAGAACCAATCGCGGTCCTCTGGTTTGGAGCCGAGTGGAAGGCTTAAACCAGAGGCTCAGACGATTCTGTGGAGATCTGGGGTGCAAATTTCTCGACCTCCGCTATCGGATGGAGAAATGTAGGGTCCCCCTGAATAGGTCAGGCGTGCACTACACGCCGGAAGCGGCTACAAGGGTAGCGGAGTATGTGTGGAGTGCACATGTGGGTTTTTTGGGTTAGAGAATTCCCTTCCTAGGCCCGACAAGACGCCTCCTGGGACGCGGCAAGGCAGGAGCAGGCAAAATGCAACAGGAAATAACAATATTAATGTGCTAATAGTAAACTGCAGGAACCTCTATAGAAAGGTCCCAGAACTGCTCTCGTTAATAAACGGTCACAACGCCCATATAGTACTAGGGACAGAAAGTTGTATGAAACCAGACGTAAACAGTAATAAAATCGTAAACTCAGATTGGAATGTATACCGCAGAGACAGGCTGGACAGTGAAGGGGGAGGCGTGTTTATAGCGATAAGAAGTGCAATAGTATCGAAGGAAATTGACGGAGATCCGAAATGTGAAATAATTTGGGTGAAGGTCACGGTTAAAGCAGGCTCAGACATGGTAATTGGATGTCTCTATATGCCCCCTGGCTCATCAGCTGTTGTGGCTGAGCACCTAAAAGATAATTTGGAAAATATTTCGAGTAGATTTCCCCACCATGTTATAGTTCTGGGTGGAGATTTTAATTTGCCGGATGTAGACTGGGAGACTCAAACGTTCGTAACGGGTGGCAGGGACAAAGAATCCAGTGAAATTTTTTAAAGTGCTTTATCTGAAAACTACCTTGAGCATTTAAAGAGAGAACCGATACGTGGCGATAACATATTAGACCTTCTGGTGACAAACAGACCCGAACTATTTGAAACAGTTAACGCAGAACAGGGAATCAGCGATCATAAAGCGGTTACTGCATCGATGATTTCAGCCGTAAATACAAATATTATAAAAGGTAGGAAGATTTTTCTGTTTAGCAAAAGTGACAAAAAGCAGATTTCAGAGTACCTGACGGCTCAACACAAAAGTTTTGTCTCAAGTACAGATAGTGTTGAGGATCAGTGGACAAAGTTCAAAACCATCGTACAATATGCGTTAGATGAGTATGTGCCAAGCAAGATCGTAAGAGATGGAAAAGAGCCACCGTGGTTCAACAACTGAGTTAGGAAACTGCTGCGGAAGCAAAGGGAACTTCACAGCAAACATAAACATAGCCAAAGCCTTGCAGACAAACAAAAATTACGCGAAGCGAAATGTAGTGTGAGGAGGGCTATGCGAGAGGCGTTCAATGAATTCGAAAGTAAAAGTTCTATGTACCGACTTGGCAGAAAATTCTAAGAAATTTTGGTCTCATGTCAAAGCGGTGGGTGGATCAAAACAAAATGTCCAGACACTCTGTGACCAAAATGGTACTGAAACAGAGGATGACAGACTAAAGGCCGAAATACTAAATGTCTTTTTCCAAAGCTGTTTCACAGAGGAAGACTGCACTGTAGTTCCTTCTCTAGGTTGTCGCACAGATGACAAAATGGTAGATATCGAAATAGACGACAGAGGGATAGAGAAACAAAACCGCTCAAACGAGGAAAGGCCGCTGGACCTGATGGGACACCAGTTCGATTTTACACAGAGTACGCGAAGGAATTTGCCCCCTTCTTGCAGCGGTGTACCGTAGGTCTCTAGAAGAGCGTAGCTTTCCAAAGGATTGGAAAAGGGCACAGGTCATCCCCGTTTTCAAGAAAGGACGTCGAACAGATGTGCAGAACTATAGACCTATATCTCTAACGTCGATCAGTTGTATAATTTTGGAACACGTATTATGTTCGAGTATAATGACTTTTCTGGAGACTAGAAATCTACTCTGTGGGAATCAGCATGGGTATCGAAAAAGACGGTGGTGTGAAACCCAGCTCGCGCTATTCGTCCACGAGACTCAGAGGGCCATAGACACGGGTTCACAGGTAGATGCCGTGTTTCTTGACTTCCGCAAGGCGTTCGATACGGTTCCCCACAGTCGTTTAATGAACAAAGTAAGAGCATATGGACTATCAGACCAATTGTGTAATTGGATTGAAGAATTCTTAGATAACAGAACGCAGCATGTCATTCTCAATGGAGAGAAGTATTCCGAAGTAAGAGTGATTTCAGGTGTGCCACAGAGAGTGTCATAGGACCGTTGCTATTCACAATATACATAAATGACCTTGTGGGTGACATAGGAAGTTCACTGAGGCTTTTTGCGGATGATGCTGTGGTGTATCGAGAGGTTTTAACAATGGAAAATTGTACTGAAATGCAGGAGGATCTGCGGCGAATTGACGCATGGTGCAGGGAATGGCAATTGAATCTCAATGTAGACAAGTGTAATGTGCTGCGAATACATAGAAAGATAGTTCCCTTATCATTTAGCTACAAAATAGCAGGTCAGCAAATGGAAGCAGTTAATTCCATAAATTATCTGGGAGTACGCATTAGGTGTGATTTAAAATGGAATGATCATATAAAGTTGATCGTCGATAAAGCAGATGCCAGACTGAGATTCGTTGGAAGAAGCCAAAGGAAATGCAGTTCGAAAACAAAGGAAGTAGGTTACACTACGCTTGTTCGCCCACTACTTGAATACTGCTCAGCAGTGTGGGATCCGTACCAGATAGGGTTGATAGAAGAGATAGAGAAGATCCAACGGAGAGCAGCGCGATTCGTTACAGGATCATTTAGTAATCGCGAAAGCGTTACGGAGATGATAGATAAACTCCAGTGGAAGACTCTGCAGGAGAGACGCTCAGTAGCTCGGTACGGGCTTTTCTTAAAGTTTCGAGAACATACCTTCACCGAAGAATCAAGCAGTATATTGCTCCCTCCTACGCATATCTCGCGAAGAGACCATGAGGATAAAATCAGAGAGATTAGAGCCCACACAGAAGCATACCGACAATCCATCTTTCCACGAACAATACGAGACTGGAATAGAAGGGAGAACGGATAGAGGTACTCAGGGTACCCTCCACCACACACCGTCAGATGGCTTGCGGAGTATGGATGTAGATGTAGATGTAGAAGATGGTGGGGATTTTGAGAAGATTTCTCAAGTATCGTAACACTTCGATGGATGAACACCGTGATTGCAAGAAAGAGACCAGATGTAGAGAGAACAGAAATGGAGACAGTTCATTAGCATGAAAAAACTTTTCATAAGATCGGATCTTAGTTCACTTGAAAAGATGATGTCGATTTTGTTCCGATGACGGCATATTCCACCTGGGGGATAGCAGATGTACTGATAATGCTTTCAACGTCGTCCGCCAACACACAGCGTCGTGGAGTAGCTACCAGAACGCCATCTATCCTGTAATAGGGAATGCTCACAGTGGCGCAAAAGTGGAGCAAGGACGTAGGCAGCCATGCCACGGAGATGCACTCGTGCATCGTACAGCCAGCTGAGCGAGTTTGAAGCGGTCAAACTGTGCGGCCTTCCGAGCAGCGGGGATGCTCCTTTCGGAGAACTGCCAACAAGTTGGACGTGCTGGGTCAGTTGTTCAACGATGCTGCTATCGTGAACGTGAACATTCCCACACCTGTAGACGAGCTTCTGGATGCCCAAGCAGCGCCGACGCCCGGCAGGCTTGTAACGACAATCTTGGCAGATCGTACAGCTACCAAGCTACCACAGCACAGATAAGAGGACTTGAGAGCTCAGACGTGTCAGCATGAGCTGCTGTGCACCGGTTATTGGCAGTGGGAAAAAAGATTCTGCTTGCATGCAAGTCATCGTCGTTTGCTCGTACAACGTGGACCTGGTGAACGCTGTCAGTAGAGTTCGTTCATCCAAGACAGACTGGTCCCAACCCATGCCTTATGGTCAGGGATGTCATAAACTACATCTCTGTTCACCGTTGGTGTTTCTGGAGAGGACGCTAATCAGCGCTCGGTACGTGCAGAATGTTTTCACAGCCGTTCTTTTACCGTTCTTGCAACTGGAAAGTGATATGTTGCTCCATCAGGATAATGCTCGCCCACACACTGCCCATGAAACTCAACGTGCTCTGCAAGACGCACAACAACTTCACTGGCCAGAACGATCTCCCCACTTGTCTCCAATCGAGCACATGTGGGATACGATGAGACGAAAAGTGACCCCTGGGACTCGTCGATCAACAACTTTGACAGAGCTACATGAACAGTTCGAGGAGGTGTGGCATAACGTATCCCACATTATTATCTGTACGATTGAATGCCTTCAGTGCCTGCACTGCCGCCCCTGGAGACTACACCACGTACAAATATTGGAATTTCAGAATACCTACTACATCTGAACCGCTTAGGCTATTGGTCTGTAAATATAATCATTTTATGCACTCCATATGCATTGTTACAGCCGACCGGAGTGGCCGTGCGGTTCTAGGCGCTACAGTCTGGAGCCGAGCGACCGCTCCGGTCGCAGGTTCGAATCCTGCCTCGGGCATGGATGTGTGTGATGTCCTTAGGTTAGTTAGGTTTAATTAGTTCTAAGTTCTAGGCGACTGATGACCTCAGCATTTAAGTCGCATAGTGCTCAGAGCCATTTGAACCATTTTGCATTGTTACAACAATAAATCTTGAATGAATTGGAAACCTCTAAAAGGGTGTAATAATTGTCTTTTCCGGCAGTGTATAAGTAATGACACATAATTGCATTGATGTGAAATTTGACTTTGAATTTGGGAAACCAGTGTATAAGTATTAGGTTCGATGGCAGTGGTTACAGTTCTCAGGGTGTTGTCGACGTGTTCATATGAGATATTGTTTCGATTTTTCTTGTTTGTGTGCTTTGCTTATGAAAATAACTCTTCACAAGCCTGCGTCGATCCTAACAAAGATGGTATATACGTAGGTTGGAACTACACTGCTTTGGAGACACTATGAAAAGGAATCTACTATTGCCACTGATAGCCTACCTTACCTCCGAGAAAATGGACTCGCCCGTCCCACGTCACCGCCGTGCGCACAATCGAGGGAAACAAAGTCACTTGTGAGCGAGCGGTCTGACGTAACGGTGTCACTGTGTTTTCGAAACAGGAATAACGGAGTTGGATCAAGACTGAATGTGCCACAGGTCGTACAGGACGACAGTGTCATCAAGGACTTCAAGAGGTGTGCGGGGAATCGGCATTGCCGTACAGAACAGTGGTACGTTGGGTAAAAGTCTTCAACGAAGGTCAGCAAACTGTGGCAGACATGCTTCGGGCAGATCGTCCTAGCGTCTCTGAAGAACAAGTGCATGCTGTTGCCGCGTTAGTGGACAGTGATCGACGCCATACGATTCGTGAGCTCGCCCACGAAACCGGATTAGTGCATACGACTGTGATTCGCATCCTGCAGGAAAACCTGGGCATGAAAAAAATTGCATCACGATGGGTTCCGTCCGCATGAATGCGGAAAGGGATGCGTTACGACGCTGCTCAGATGCGCTTGAAGCGCTAAGAGCGCGAAGGAGAGGCTTTCTTACGCCGTGTCGTAACGCTGGACGAGACATGGGCCACAACGTACGAGCCAAAACTGAAACGCCAATCCAACGAATAGCGTCATTATGGGTCGCCGCGAAAGTCGAAAGCGCGTCAAAGCCCCAGTACGGTTAAAGTTATGGTGATTCTCGTGTACGACTGTGATGCTTTTATCCTAACGCATTACGTTCCTCCACGGCAGACCGTCAATGCACAGTATTACTGTTCGTTTTTGGTGCATCACCTGCGACCAGCTTTGTGAGAGAAGGGCGACGCTTTCTGCGTAACCCACCCACCCATCATTTTTCACGACAATGCCCGGGCGCATACAGCGCAAGCTATGGCTGCTCTGTTCGGTCGATGGGACTGGTAAGTACTGTGCCATCCAACATAATCCCCATACGTAAGTCCTTGTGACTCTGATTTGATTCCGAAGATGAAGGAACCACGAAGTGGTGTTCCAGAGATTCGACAGGCAGTAGACAGCTCCATTCGCACCATCAACAGAACAGGCTCTGCTAACGGTATACTACGCCTTCCACATCGCTGGCAACGGGTTCTACTCAACGCTGGTGACTACTTTGTAGGACAGTAACAGTTGCAAACATGTAACTGTTTTGTGTCGGTTGTGAATAAATAATTGCCACTATTTAATTTCCAACCCTCATAGAATGCTTGATTGGGCAGCAAGTGATATTTGTCTCTATGCAGGTAAGGTCTGTAGAAGCCCAACAAAGATACATGATCCAAACTTTCTTCTAATTGAATGTCACACTGCAACACCATACACTCCAACTGAAAATCTTCCGGCAACGTATCTATATATGATAAAAAATGTGTGCATTTGCTTGTGCTAGCCATAATTTAAGTTTCATGTGGAACGCGTCTATTGTTTTAAATATTGTACTGAGACGTAGGTTTCCAACCTGAAGACGCCTGTTTAAAGCACCTAAATGAGCAGTCAAATCTACCAAAAACTGATGAATCAGCCACCCAGTTTGCATCGTCAAGTTCTGGCGTATATTATGCTTTCGATATGGTAAACGATTTGGTTTCAGTAATCATTCTATAAAATCATTTCAACATCTGGCCTCGACTGAGCCACATTACTGCTATCAAATATACGATATCACCATATTCAGCATCCGAAATTATGAGGAATTCCTGGAACTGGGGATGATTGACTCCCCTGGTTCTTGTAACGTGACCCATTTTTAAAGCTTTTCCGCATATATTTTTTTGGCGTATTATGCAATGGTATTTCACCAAATTACAGTTTCCGACAGAACTTGCATCGTCTACCATTAATTTCACAAGTGCTTTTTTTTCTAATTGTCATAGGAACAAGTTCTTCAGATGCCGAAAAATATCGAAGTCCGAAAGTGGAAAATCGAATAATTCACACATGCTAACTAGCAGCTATCACCCCTCATCAGATAAAATTTTCTTCTCACACAGAACAACAGAGCCTGACTGCCTCCAACGGCATTAGAGACTAGACTCCCCTGCAAATTACATGTATTCACACAGGAAACCTCAGTTGGGAGCCACTGAAGTCAAACTACTGAACGTGAAAATTGCTGAAATTCTTAATTTTAACCTTTTATACATATATGATACATCAGACCACATGGAAATTTTCCGAGAAATATTATGGTGTAATCAGTTTTCTTCATCTATCATAGTTTATTTACGAACAATAAATTCTCCGGTTTTCTCCGTTTTCAATTTAAATTATACATTAAATCGTTTCCTATATAAAGTTTACGGTACTGCCGCTACTTTCAAAGTTTCTCTATTTATTTACTAAGAAAAGCTGTTTTTAATTGCGCGAAATCCACTTTTCGGCCTCTCATTTAAATACGCGAATAATTTCCGTGAATCGGCTCTCAGTCCGATACAGTTTTGCGAGACGTAGCTATAGACACTTCGTTGGTAGCAATCACATAATGCGTTGCCGAGATATTGACTTTTACAGTTCAGGAATTACTTATAACATTTAATTTACAATAACTTTCAAACTAATGCGGATATCGAAGGCGCATCTTCACACGCGTAATCGTTCATCTTTTCCGCTTGAAACGAGACTACTGACTCTTCAGTGACACACGTGGTTCAATATTTATTACTTTTTGGGTAAGATTTAATTTTGCACTGGACACGAAAAGCGGCCATGAAAAATGAGCAGCAATTGTGCTGCCCAACGGACGGACAGGTTTTCTCTGTCACAAGATCACCTTAAGGTACTATTTCGCTGCAACTGCCGGCCGTAGCGGCCGGCAGTGACTACGGGCAATTGACTACTGCTCTTAGGCAAAACAACGGAACATATATCGTTGTAACTGCTCGGCAATCAGCGGTCGTGACGTCATTGCGACTGCCGCGTCTCGGCCGCTGCAGAAGCAGTCAAGCAGTTGGGCCGCGACTGCCAGGTGTGTGACGACTGAAGAAATCAACGACGCGCTATGTCGAAGAAAGGTTTTCACGATGATGACGACGAACAATTAGTGGAGTGTGTGAGCAGATACTCTATACTGTATGATCATAAGCATACAGATTTCAGAAATGTGATGGCAAAGGATAAGGTGTGGAAGAAGATAGGAGAAGCAATGAAAAAAGATGGTAAGTGTTTTGCATATAGACATTCATTTATTTATGTTTTTTTTCCCTACTGTGACAAATTGTACAATATGGAGGCTACAACAATGCTTACATTCTTTCTGTCACCAAACGATTACAACAATAGTCGTTACGAGTAGTAACAATAATTTATTTCCTTTATTTGAGCCTTAGTTCTTTTCCAGGTTGTAATCATTGATTTGTAGGTTCACAGAAGTAAAATCCCCCTGTTCGGGGCAGGGGAATAATGTTCAGTGGTAAACTCACGTCATGGTCAAGTTCATAAAAATCTCGTCCTCTTTTTTCTAAATAGGCGTCCCTGAGGAGATTGTGTAGACAGCAACAAGCTGTAACGATTTTATCACATGTGTTAGGTTGAAGATTCAGATTTCTGTAGAACACTCGAAATACCTGACACAAAAGTCCTAAAGCGTTTTCAGAAACTCGGCGCGCTCGTGACAGTTTATAGTTGAAGGTCGCTTTTGCTGGGCAGACGAGCGAGTGTAAGTCTTGAGAATATGCTTTCACAAGCGGAATGCCTCGTCGCCTACTATAACAAATGGCATCTTGATGTCAGTTAATGGAAGCTTTTCATCTGCTGGAAACACGTCTCCTTTCATGATCATTTTCCCCATTGTTGACTTATTAAATATGCCACTGTCCCCTTCCTTCCCATATGAACCTACGTCTATCGCAACGAATTTACAGTTCGCATCAACCAATGCCAAAAGTACTATGGAGAAGTACCCTTTGTAATTCCAGAAAAGGGAACCACATTTTACAGGACACCGTGTCCTTATATATTTCCCATCAATCACAGCACAGCAGTTAGGGAAACCCCAAAGAGTGTAAAATTCTTTCGCGCCTTCCCTGAAAGATTCTCGAGATGGAGGAGGCAGGAAGATAGGTGCCAAGTGTTGGCACATAGCTTCTACTGTTTCACGAACTATGATTCTCACGTAGCTTGGTGATCTCCGGAAACCATATCCAAGGGACACGAAACACTCCCCTGTAGCTAGAAACCTGTAACACAAACCATAATTATTATTAATAAATGAAACATAAATAATATGTCTTGTCCTAATTACACAGCTAAACAAATATCGTTACGTTTTAGGTAACCAGTGTAAGAAGAGATGGAAAGACATCAGAGATAACTACTGGAAAACTGTTCGAAAAGAACAACTGCCAACATGTTATGCAGCACCAAGTTCAACAACAAAATGGGCATTGTTCAATAGACTAGACTTTTTGAGAGATGTAGAAAGATGTAGTGTCCCGCCAGAGGAACCAAGAAGTGTTGAAGGACTGCTATCTGATGAAGACGGCCAAAATGCCAATGAAACAGGGCCTGACACTCTACAAGCCATTGCTTCCTTGTCCTCTAGTGACGCAGCTGCTGCCAACTCTTCCATCTCAGCTCGCAGATCGAGGAAAACACACTGGGATTCAATCAACCAAAGGGGCCAAAAACGATTGGAATTGCTGCAGCGCTTGGCTAATAATCGGGAGCCGGAAGATGATGTGGGGCTGTTCATGAGAAGCATCGCAGCGTCCATTAGGAAACTACCACGTCAGCTCATTAATAAAGCGAAAATTGGCATTTTAAGCTATGTTACGAGACTTGACAGTTGTTCAGAATCATCTCTTGTGCCATACCTGTCATCATCAGTCCTTCCGGCTCGTCTTCCCTTTCATCCCCTCTCGAACGAACTTCATCAGTTGGAGACGATACGTACAGTTTCACCCCATTAATAAACGTCGAACCGGAAGCAGGTGATACTACTTTTGAAAATAATTACTAATCATAATGTAAACACAGTGTAAAGATAATGTAAAAATAAACAACAAACTGTACAGGCCCTGAGTCGTTTCCAAATAGACCTATTATTTTAATAGAAATTTATGTTATTTCATAGAGATACAAAATTATCCATTTTAAACCATTATTGATGAATACGTATGTTTTTCTATAGCTACTTACTGTAAAGTCGGCTTCTATCGGAGTTTGCACTGCACTGGCAGCTGTTCCTGCTATTATCTTCTTTCACCAGACTTAAAACAAAATCGAACTGAGTCTAAAGAAATTTCTGAACCCCTCTTCATCGTTTCGCAGGTAACCGGTTACTAAGTTAGCATAAATTCCTTCACTTTTCCGTGTTTGGAAAATGCTGTGGGGAGAAGATCTTGTAAGCATTGCAATAATTTCCTCTTCTTCTTCCTCGTCCACCAAAAACCTAGAACGGTGTTAGCATCCACGTTGCGAACTCGCGTGCGTGTTCCTTTCACAGAGGTAACTCACTGAGTTCAAAAATGGTTCAAATGGCTCTGAGCACTATGGGACTTAACATCTGAGGTCATCAGTCCCCTAGAACTTAGAACTACTTAAACCTAACTAAGCTAAGGACATCGCACACATCCATGCCCGAGGCAGGATTCGAACCTGCGGCCGTAGCGGTCACGCGGTTCCAGACTGTAGCGCCTAGAACCGCACGGCCACTCCGGCCGTCAACTCACTGAGTGGCGTGGCCAGTGACGGTCGGCAGTTACGGCTGGCAGTTACTGTCCGCCGCTACGGCGGACAGTCGCAGCGAAATAGTACCTTTAGCGACCGGTGGAAGTCCAGAGACAACCCCATCTGTGGGGCATAATATGAAACTGGCACTCCAGGTGCCAGTCAAGCTGATTTCAGGTGTCACCGCGAATATTACCTTACCTTCGCTGCCGCCTGGGCGTCCGCGCTTTGTTCGTAATTGAATAAAGCGTCTCTTCCCTTTACAATAGGCTGTCGTGTTACAACTTTCATCCGTGGCCAATGATTAACTCTAAAATACAAAGTTTACGTTTCAAATCCGTTTTAGTACATTTCTTAAGAACGACAACATTCGCAATTCATCAGTTCTTCTGATTATAAATAGACGAGGCAAACTTATTACAGAAATATTCCTTCCTTGTGAGAGCTAATTGAACCTGTTGCACTTTCTAAGCGTTCTTTAAGAAATTCAGTACTACAGTGGAAAAGGTTCTTTATCACAATTCTACAGAAATAACACAGAATTTCATTGTATTTCCGTAAACTAATTTCACTATATTGCTCTAAATCTCTAGTCTCGCAGTTGCAGCTGAAGATAACAGATAAGAACGGGACTGAGGCTTTAAGTATGGCACGTGCGGCAATTTTATGAATGGCGTGGACCAATGAGAGAATAGCATCGTGTTGCGGGAGTTTCGAATGAATTTTTTGAAATTTTTGGAATTTTATTATTACCCCATATTAATACATTATCCCATCACTTCCTGGGACGCATTGACACTTGCTTCGGGCCTCAATCTAGAGAAAAGAACTGATACTTTTCAGATGTATGCTTACCTTGGATGCTGAATATTTCAAAGGAGTCCTTTATCGGATGAAAAAGTAAAAAAAATGCTCACTGTAAAACAAAGGAGAACTAATTTTCTAGGACACATTGTTAGAGGCGATAGGTAACACTTGTTACCACTCCGGCAGGTGAAGGCGCCTTTTCAAGATGAAAACTGATGCCGCATTCGCATCCCCCACCTCCCCACCTCACTTCACTGGACCGCTATGAGTCATCTGCGCTGCCGCCCAGGACAGCAGGAGTTGCGGGGAGGTGGCGCCGGTCGGCCGCAGCCTACGAGGCCGGCGCTCGCCTTGCTGGCGCCTCCTGCGTGCGGCTGCTGGCCTGGCCGAGCATGACGCTGGCTGCGCTCTGTGCTGGTCGGCTGTCACGCAGCAGCAGCAGCAAATTGCGTTGGAGGAGGAGGAGGAAGGGGGAGGGGCTCTCAGCACATCTGTTGGCGTTCACAGCTCCTACAGTATCCATTAATGGTCTGTAGAGAATTCCTTAATGTGAAACACATAAAATGACATTTTTTATTTACCTTTCTTTGAAAAAAGGCACATCTCTCTAAAAATGTTGGTAAATCTGGGCAAGGCTTATGTATAACTGTAAGGTCTGAAAAATATATAAATGAAATGACTTAAACACAGAAAAAGTGAAAACATTCGTATAAAGGACGTAACCAGCTCCGCCTTGTAATGGTACTTGAATTACGTAACCATTACGGCAGCTCACCTGAACCTCTCGATACCAGCAATACTCTACTGTGTTTCTGTGGAGTAGTTAACATGTTTCTGAGACAACGTTCAGATTTGATTTCATTAATGTAGAGACACTTTGATACATCGATATGTTTATGTTGCAATGATATTATTCTTATGTGTATTCTGTCTTTTGTCGCTATGATCTTTGTCGTACTTGTCACTCTTGATTTTTGGGCGCGTAAGCGATTATTAGTTAATTGTTAGAGACTCGGACCTTGAGAAGGTCAAGTCTTGGACGTCATGTTGGAAAGACGCGTATTGTAGTCAGCTTATAAAATGTGAACTTTAACAGTGAGGAAGATGTTTTCAAGTATGTTTTGTATTGTGAAGTGATGTTTTGTGTGTTACGCGATATTGCAACAAAAGCAATAAAAAGGAAGTGTAACTTAAATTCGGAGTGCTGATTATTTTTACATCACCATTGTACTAACTTTCAAAGGTTTAATCTTCAAGAATGGTTTGTGAAACTCATCTATAAAACTTTTGAATATAGCAGAATAAAACCTAGGCCTCTTTGCATCCGAGCTTGGAATCATCACCACCTAGATTTTCAACGATTGAGCCATGATTTTACAACGACACCAGCGTGGGAAACACGAAAAGATGAGTGCCTAGTTTATTCATTATTACATGAAATGACTTTATTAACTGTGCTCTAATGACACCTGCCACATAATAACCTTGTTGTTGCCCGAAAATGCAGTATTTAGCAGCGTGAGCAACACCACAATCATTATTAAATTTTGACCTTTGTTGTGATAAGGTTGTTAGAGCCTACAGCACTTCTTGGCTTCTTAGGGAGGGGGGGGGGGGGCACACATGCACTAATTATGGAAACCAAAGAAACGAATGAACATCAAGTGTCTTGTTTTATGCTGAAGACCTGCCAGTAATAACCCACTCTCCCAACCAGGAGCTTCCTGAGACCGCCATCAGTACCGAATTCCAACCAAATCTTTAACGAATGAACTCCAGGAGCCCAAACGTGGCACCACTTGCAGCCAAGTATGGCACATAACACGACTTAAATACTTAAAGTATCTAACTGAAACTATTGAAAACACTAGCAACGAAAGAGTAGGTAGCAAAACAGGTGCAGAAAAATTCCTTAAAGCCTACACAATTACGTATACAACAAGAAATCGCTATCCATCAAACCAAAACATTATCACTACCACACTGTCATTGTTACAAGAGCACGCTCCGCAATTGAGAAGTCATTATCTAGTAACATCAAAGAAATTCAGAGAATACTGAGAAATATAATTGGGTCCAAAATCCAAGACGATGTCTGGATGCGCAGAAGCTCAGAAGTACTGTGTTCGCTGACAACGTTTCATTTCACCTGCACAGAGAAGGCATATGAAGTTCTATGGCCATCTAGCACCAGTGCACGACTCTGGCTTGACCAAGGAATTTACATAAGCGACAGGACTCAACAATGCAAAATACGTTCGCCAGTAGACCTCACACAAATCGATATTGGTCGGCTGGCAACCAGTGCACAGACAACATGAAGGCGTGAATTCAGTGCTCGTGACTTCATACCCAAAAACCCAACTGGAAGGAATTTGAAACTTAAAAACTCGTGGACGCGAGAAAGAAGACAGTCGCAAAATGAAAGGATTGTAACGTACCGGTGATCTTCGGTATATTAATGATTTAATGACCCGTGTTACCTAATGTTCCATATTTTAGAGAAAAGACATGGATTCCTAAGAATAATGATAACCGACAGAACGTTATCGCAGAGATACTTGTAGTTGTGAACAACAATATGAAAGAAACTTCGTAAAGAATTAACTAATGCGTGTAGTTAGCTATAACTTTGAATATATGACATCAACTGTATGAAATTTTTATTACGAAATAATAAATTACGGTCGCCAGCTCAAAAGCGAGAAGAACAAAGGTTCATTTCTCAACTGGACATGAAATTACGTACATAAGTGTGAAATTTTCGTTATAAATTACGTAAGTACAGGTAACTACGGCTATAGGTAGATAAAAAAAGTGGTACAAAAATGTACGTGCAAGCTTGAATATAAAAACCACGTATGATAAAATGCGTTTAACTCAATTTTTGGAGCGGTGAAATTCTGTAAATATAATAAATGTCGTTAATGATACACTATCAGCAATACATGATATGAGGTGTACTCACCCACGTCACTCACTGTTATACTATCTGTTGGGTTGGGTTGCTTGGGGAAGAGACCAAACAGCGAGGTCATCGGTCTCATCGGATTAGGGAAGGAAGTCGGCCGTGCCCTTTCAAAGGAACCATCCCGGCATTTGCCTGGAGCAATTTAGAAAAATCACGGAAAACCCAAATCAGGATGGCCGGACGCGGGATTGAACCCGAATGCGAGTCCAGTGTGCTAGCCACTGCGCCACGTCGCTCGATATACTATCTGTCATCGGCTTTTCTGATGCAAGCACCCACGACTAATTTACAACAGATATTATTTCAGAAAACTCGTAATGACTTCATCAACTAGTAGCAAAGACTTTTGCGCTTCACTAACTTTTCATCACATCGAACTGAACCTGAACATCTCTGCTTTTGAATTCTCTAACCGACCTACCCGATTAAGGGATCTAATATTCCGCGCTCCGAACTGTTTCTCCTAATGATGACATCCTTCTGTGGAGCCCTGTACAGATATCTGAGTAAGAGACTATTTTGCCTACGGAATATTACAGGTACATACAAGAAGATACCACACAACACACGACGAAGAGTAACGCAACAACCTTCATACAAAAAACACTGTACTGTACTGTGACGTGGCAGTCGTCGCTGCGGGAACAGCTCAGGGTAGCATCGTCGCAGTGGTGGTCTTTGTTTGCTTTCTTGGAACCTATACGCGAGGTACGTATGAGCAAACTCTTTATCAGTAAACGTATCCATACAGCTGCCTATCACAGTTAACGTACAACTGACACTGCCAGAAAAACGAACCGAAGACAGAGCCGAGCAGTTCTGAATACAAGCTTGAAAGCGAAGGGTAAAATGGTTACTACTGATGTGAACAGCAGGTACCGTGAGCGTCCATTAGCGGGACACGGCGCATACCGCCGACACTTGCACTGTTGCACCCTATTTTCAGTACAATACAGATAGAAAAATGTAAGCCTGTAGCGAGTCAGTGGATATCGTGGGTGCTTGTACCGAACATCCTCTGAAAGTCTGGCAGGAGAGTGCTGGTTTACCTTGTATATAACAACATTTACGTGCATTTTTTATTTTTAGGAGTTGTCCTTGAGGGCACAACTTCATGTTTGTACTATCGTAATATGTATCTAATTGTATTTTGTGATGCCGGAAAATGACTAATATGGGAACGGCTCCTTCCAACATGTATAGCGTTAAGAAAAACAATTTAATGTAAATTTCGGTCATTTTAACGTAAATTTGTAGGAAGTTGCGGCAGCACTAACGTGGTGTCGCTCCCGAGATTTTAAATAGGAGGCTCTAATAAGCTTCTTCGTGTTTAGGTGGTCGTCTGCTTCTGCAGCTGTGCGGTCAGCGTGGCAGGTTGCTAGGCGAAGAGGCCCGCGTGCGATTCCCGGCCGCATCGGGGTTTTTTTTTTCGCTCGGAAAGTGGGTGTTGTATTGTCCTTATGTTCGTATTTTCGTAACTGACGTCCCACGCTTGAGCTGGTTGAATGGACACAAGGCAAAAAATTATAAATAGAAAAAAAAGTCTTTCGGCGGTCAGACGGTGATGAACCCGTATCTGGTGAGCATATGGAGAGGTTGTTACATTTAAACAGGGGCTAAACTCAGTTCCTGCCCTGCAAGTCAGCCGCAACGTTTCAATATTTTTTAATTTTACAGGTGGCAGACTTTCGACCAGTGCGTTGGGACTCAGACATTCTCACGCTGCTGTCAAATGCTGTAAATTTTGACTACTGAAAGACTTTAGTTGTGAGCTGTGGTAATTATATTTCGTGATGAATTTTTGCGGCCAACGAAGGAACGTCGCTGATGTAATTTACTCTATAGTCGGGGCCTGGACATTGATTCCGATTTCACGGAGCTATAATTATTTGGGGAATCTGCTACAACTTATTTCCACTTTCACACCTCTTTAATTCACTTAGTTACGATTTTATTTTCATAACATCAACGTGGAAACCCATGTTCTCCCATTTAGTTGGTTAAGACCATTCTGTCTTTCGTATTACATATTTAAAACTAAAATACACAGTGCTGATGTTTCACAATAGCATTTATTTTACACTGTGTTGCTAACCCGTATTCGGCTTTTTGGTCAACATCAGACAACTTGAGACGGAACAGACAGTCCAGACTACATCAGCGAAAAGTCCTAGCTGTACAAAGACTTCTCATTTTACGGAGACGATAGACAATTCACACGAACAACGTCGCTTTTCTGTTACGCTACATTTGGATAGATACGTGAGCGCCAGAGAACTTCTGAAGAAAATCTGTGGACTGAAATGCGCTAATTCTGCTAATAGAAGAGTGTATAGAATTACACATTTTTAGCGAATGGATGTGTCGTCAATACTATTCTTCCGGCGACATACATGATGGCGATCCATAGACGCCTAAAATGAAGAGGCTCTTTGGTTCAAATGGCTCTGAGCGCTATGGAACTTAACATCTATGGTCATCAGTCCCCTAGAACTTAGAACTACTTAAACCTAACTAACCTAAGGACATCACACAACACCCAGTCATCACGAGGCAGAGAAAATCCCTGACCCCGCCGGGAATCGAACCCGGGAACCCGGGCGTGGGAAGCGAGAGCGCTACCGCACGACCACGAGCTGCGGACAAAGAGGCTCTTTCATTTTGTTTCTATACACAGGACGATGTGGATGTTGACCTCGTCGCCCCAAAACAAGATTGGCACAAACAATTACTTAATGGTACAGACATGTTTGTCCGGTGGGTCAACTTATCACGAATCCGACAAGCTGATCCGTCACATAACGTTTCTCTTTGAAGACCACTATGTCCTGACGTTACACATAAAATGAAATGCGATTGTCGCATGGTCAGTGTGTGATTATGACTTTTGCATACTTGAATTGTTTGACAAATTTCTGTTTTCACCCATCAACAGAGGCTTGCACCTGGACATGTTCCAAGTAAATGCTGTGCCACAACTGCAAAGCTTTCAACCTTTCGTCGTATTCCAGCAGGATGGGGCACCGCTTTCGTGGTCCCCGACTGTCCATCAATTTCTGGATGAAAACATTACAGAGAGGTGGAGTGGGTGAGATGGGGTAGCCACCTTAATCACTTGATATCATTTCACTACACCTCTTCCTTTCCAGTTTTGCAGAGGATCAGGTATAAGGAACCAAGATTGCAGACCTACAGTGCTTGAAGACATGAATTCGCAGTGCACTTGGGAATATCGCCAACTACTTTCTTGATCATACATAGCGAGAAAATTGCATACCCGACTGCACATTGTCTGTGTCACTAGAACTTGCATACATTTTCCTGTCTGAATGACGAAAACAACCTTTATAAGTTGTCTAGTCACATCAAAAAAGTTTTGCATCACCCCGGCTCCCGGAAATCCTGAAGACAGACGTTGAGTGTGGATATTGTATCACAGACACAGTCCTTTTGACTGTTCAGAGATATCACTAAACCCGTCCAAAGATGTAAACAACCACGCATGAGCAGCGCCTATTAGGCGGAGGGGGCCCGGCAGCCCATCAGTTGCAGTCATTCCACCAGGGAGGAGGTACACGGCTTGTGTTGTCTGTAGTTCAATCACACCTAGACGGTTATTACCGCGTCGATCGCGTTCGCATCGTTACTTTGTGCCAGCAAGGGTTCTCAACAAGGGAAGTGTCCGGGCGTTTCGGAGTGAACCAAAGCGATGTTCGGACATGGAGAAGATACAGAGAGACAGGAACTGTCGATGACATACCTCGCTCAGGACACCCAAGGGCTACTACTGCTGTGGATGACCGCTACCTACGGATTATGGCTCGGAGGAACTCTGACAACAACGCCACCATGTTAAATAATGCATTTCGTGCAGCCACAGGATGTCGTATTACGACTCAAACTGTACGCAATAGGCTGCTTGATGTGCAATTTCACTCCCGACGACCATGGCGAAGCCCATCTTTGCAACAAAGACACCATGCAGCGTGGTACAGATGGGCCCAACAACATGCCGAATGGACCGCTCAGGATTGGCATCACGTTCTCTTCACCGATGAGTGTCGCATATTCCTTCAACCACACAATCGTCGGAGACATATTGGAGGCAATCCGGTCAGGCTGAACGCCTTAGACACACTGTCCAGCGAGTGCAGCAAGGTGGCGGTTCCCTGCTGTTTTGGGGTGGTATTATGTGGGGCCGACGTATGCCGTTGGTGGTCATTGAAGGCGCCATAACGACTGTACGATACGTGAATGCCATCCTCCAACCGATAGTGCAACCATATCGGTAGCATATTGACGAGGCATTCGCCTTCATGGACGACACCCCCATCGTGCACATCTAGTGAATGACTTCTTTCAGGATAACGACATCGTTTGACTAGAGTGGCCAGCATGTTCTCCAGACTTGAACCCTATCGAACATGCCTGGAATAGATTGAAAAGGGCTGTTTATGGACGAAGTTACCCAGCAACCACTCTGAGGGATCTACGCCGTATCGGAGGAGTGCAACAGTCTGGACCAACAGTGCCTTGATGATCTTGTGGATAGTATGCCACGACGAATACATGCATCCATCAATCCAAGAGGACGTGCTACTGGGTATTAGAGATTCCGGTGTGTGCAGCAATCTTGATCACCACCTCTGAAGATCTCTCTGTATGGTGGTGCAACATGCAAGGTGTGGTTTTCATGAGCAATAAAAAGGGCGGAAACGATGTTTATGTTGATCTCTGTTCCAATTTTCTGTACAGGATCCGCAACTCTCGGAACCGAGGTGATACAAAACTTTTTTGATGTGTGTAATTGGAGGGGTCGGATAGATACAGACAAAAGACACATGCAGCTCTTTGTGAGATACAGCAAGTTTAAAATTTCATAGATATATAAAAATATCTAATGTAAAATAGAAATCATCTTTGTACCTGAAATGACAGTTTGATTCCTTGCAATGCGTGTAGTAAGCTACTCCACTCTTTTTTGTGTAGTGTGATATTAATTCTAGAGTCATTCTAATTAAGATGTAGTCAGTAGTGGTTTACGACTGTAGCTCCCGGAAAAAAATTGGAACACAAAATATTAATTTGTAAAGATTTATTTCGAATTACACCTATGCGGCCCCCGATACTTGCTCGTGTTCTGTTCTACATAGTAAAATGATTCAGAAATAATTCGGTGAACTGCGAAATCTGAATATGCAAATAGAGAATCCTTTCCGCGAGAGGTGTATTCAAACAATTAATGACTGCAGTCATGTGTAAATCTCGCTTTAGGCCAAACGCTCATTTAAAATTTCTGGAATGCCATGTAAGGAGAACGGATCAATTTAATGACAAAAGCTGAGTAGCACTATTAATCCATAAAAAGTCAAGTATAAGCAGTTGCATTTCAGTATTCCTAACAAAGAAATTCAATCCAGATCAGTCTGCATTTCGACGCACAGAGCTAATTTCTGTAGGGACTGAAGTAAACCATGATACTCCTGAACAATATCCAACATTTCTGTATTCGCTACTCGTGATTAGCGTCAGGTTCGTTAACAGAGGATACGTACCAACGCAAAAAGTGGCTCTTGACGAGGAAATAGATTTTATGGTTTGGTGTAACAACGAATGTTCTGCAGTGAGTGAGGAATATCGTTAGTTTTTTGTAGAACTATCATGTGACTGTAAGAAGTAAGATAGTTTTCCCAGAAGCTATGACTGAGAGAGAAGTTCTGATAAAACTAAAGCAGTCCAGAAGCGAATGTTTTGCGACAATAACTACTTGGAACAATGAATCGATTGACGAATTCGTGATTTCTGTAGCCCATCTAAGATGTTGACTGTGATTCACACAACCTACAAATTTCGTTTCTTTTAAAGAAACTCCTAAAAGCTATCAAGACACTCACAAATCCTCAGTTTTCTTTTTCCACTTATCGGTCTTCGGACTGATTTGACGCGGCCCACTACTAATTCCTTCATGTCGCAACGTCCTCATCTCATTGTAGCACTTGCACCCAGTGTCGTCAATTATTTGTTGGATATATTCCAATCCACGTGTACCCTCTACAGCTGCCTCCGGCACCATGAAAGTTGTCTACTGATGCTTCAATACATGCCCTATTATGCTATCTCTTCTTCTTGTCAGTCTTTTCCTTATTCTTAGCGTAGTTTTAGGAGAACCTCCAGATTTCTTATTTAATTGAACACCTCATTTTCTACGTCTTTCTATAGTACCACATCTCAAACGCTTCGATTCTCTTTTGTTTGGGTTTTCTCAGAGGCAACCATTCACTTCCGTACAATCTGTACTCCATACGTTACGTTCTTAGAAATTTTTTCCTAAAATTGAGGCCAATATTTCATATTGGAAGACTCTGTTTGGCCAGAAATGCCCTCTTTGACTGTGCTACTGCTAGTCTGCGTTTTATGCCCTCCTTGCATACTCTGTCGTATATTATTTTGCTTCCAAGGAAGCAGGAATCCATTTCGTCTACTGCGCGGTCCTCACTTTTGATGTTAAGTGAACCACGAAACTCATTTATGCTACGCCTCATTACTTTCGCCTCACTCCGATTTATTCCGAATACGTGGCGTTTGCTCATCAGAATGTTCACGTACTGCAGTTTTTTCTCAATTTAAAATAAGGACAAAAACATTATTAGCGAATCTTATCATTGTTCTTGTTTTATCCTAAATTTTAATCGCGCTTCTGAACCACTCTTTTTCTTGTGGGCATTGTTTCTTCGATGTATACTTTGAACAGTAGGAGACGAAAGTCCTAAGTCCGTGTCATATACACTTCATAAACCGAGCACTTGGTTCTTAATCTTCCAATCTTATTGTGACATTTTGGTTCTTGTCGTAGTGTATATTACCCGTATTATTACTACTATTTCCCTGAAAATTTGTAAAACCTTCACATTACATTGTGGATCACCTGTTTATCGGCCATAATCAGATGGTTTCTTCGTACAAAACTATAGCTCTCCACCACTTACGCCTCTTTCCGCGCACAGTTATGTTCATCTGCAGACAAATCAGCGCATGGAATGGTTTGCCGATTCAAGCAGGAACGTCGGTGACAAACTACCTGGCCAGTTGCTGGATGAGTTCACATTTTTCACCTGTCAAAAATTTCAATCGTTTCAATTGAAATATAACTCGTAACAAAGGTGCCGCAACTGCGAATTTTCTTAAAACTTGGAAGAATTACTGCGGCATTAGATTGTCACGTTGATCAGCTAGCACATTTATCTCCATATGATAATCAAGGCAAAAAGATATACATATAGCTTCCCGTGATTTCTACGGTGAGGTATCGCAACTAAGAAGAGCTATTAAACCATTAAAGGTAATTACGTTCTCTCATTGGGTAGATGCTGTCGCCAGCAGCGAAGTGACTCTTAGTGTCACTAACATTCTTGCTGCTGAAAAAGTCCAAAGCTTGGTTGATCAATATGTGGATGAAATATTAAGTCATCCTTCAATTTCAAAAGCGCCGAATTGGAGTACTTTCGAATCATCTGAGGGGAAACAAGCGTTTATTGGGGACTTGATGTGAAAAATGCAGCCGAACGTGGAATCGAATCAAATTTCTAAGAACTTGGCTGACGCTTTAACATAGAGTGAGTAGTTCGACGTTTGAACATAGAGTGAATAGTTTCTTACGTGACCTTCATTATGGGCCACATGACATCTTGAGAAACAATAACAGAACACTTCACAGAAATGATTTGAAGGCCTTTTGCGCGAGACCAAACAAGCTTCTTCAAAGGTGCCGACCAGGCAGAGACTGACTTAAAGCAGTAACGCGCTTCCTTGTCCGTAAGAATAACTGCTGGTACTTGTGTAACAAGTGAACTGGAATGTATCGCGCAGGGGGAAACCGAAATCATTGCCCAGTTCAAGAAAAGACCGCAATACATTCAGTAATGGCAGCAGCAATATTTAGGCTACACAGAGAGGATACTGCGATACTTATCAACAAGGACATCGACCTCAGCATAGCTAGCAAACACCGTTTGGAGGAGACAGTAAATGAAGAGGACAAGAGGTAAAAGTTACGTATACCAGCACAATCAGGTGAGACTGCATCTCTTAGAATGTGTGATAACAACCAGCAGGCAAAGACAGCTTTAATTACAATTTACAGTGTTGTAAGAGACCTTAGCAACATGGCGGAACCAGTGCGACCATAAACTATCTCTAAAACTTTAGACTTTACTAACTCTAAAATGACACGATATGATATCAACTGTTTTTCAGCATGTGACCAGGTAGCTGATAAACTTTCTTTTTTTTTTTTGTTCTGTTCTCCAGGTGCTGCAGATTCGACGAAGGAAGTGAATGTCTCGGGAGACAGTGAGTAGCGTGGTACACAGGCACGAAGTCCAGTACCCAAGTGCAATGAAAATTTCGGACACAATATGAATGGGAACCACCATCCCCACCAGCTACGTGGGTTTGGCGTTCCGTCATTTAGGGAAACAAGTAGCGTCCTCCATAACCTACGGGCGGGGCGCCGTTCTGTTCAAGACGCCAACGTTTACAAGCTACGGCAGGGGTTTGCAACGAGTCCGACTGTGTTGGAGAAGTCGGAAATGTCCCGAACAACAGCCTTGCACGTGTGGTCACGGCCTTGCGCTTACAGCTTGCAACTGCTTCAGGCACTAAAGCGCGATCAATTTGTAGCGGATATACTAGCCAAGACTAGCGCAAACATTATCTTTATGGTAAAGATATGATTGTCCATGAGACAACATAAGCATTCGACAAAGTGAATCGTCATAACATCCGTGTGTGGAGAGCACTATGTCCACATGTTACAAATGAAATGTAACGAGCCTGTCTCAAGGTCAATGTGAGGTGTGGCCTTATACTTAATTACATTGAAACGTCCCCTTTGTACAATTATACATAAGACTGTGCTTAACCTGACACACAATATTTTTAGCGCAACGCAATCTGACGTTCAAAAATCCCTACAAAAGAATGGCCCTGACTAACATTAACCTATACCTTTCACAAATCACTTACCTCACCAAAAATCTTCGTTACTCGAACTACTGCAAAACAGCGAGCGCCACTACTGCCAGCTAAATAAAAGATTCAAACTACGAAAGGCACTAACTACTGATAGGCATAGTTAGGAAATGAAAGATTTTAGCAGAGAACAAACAATGTATTTACGTTAATAGTGTTGAAAGATCATAATATACATAACAGATCATGACATCCAGTCTTACAAATTTCCAAACTCCGCCATCTCTCTCCCCACATCCACCATTGCTGGCGGCTCACCTCCAACTGCGCAACGCTACGCGCTGTTAACAGCCAGCTGCCGCTGCCCAACACTACAATGGCAGACAACAATGCAAACTAGCCACAGACTGCACACAGCACAGCCAGTGATTTTCATACAGAGCGCTACGTGGCGTTACCAATAAGAAAACCTAAACAGCCTACTTACATAGCCCCCATGCTCCCCACAAAAAATTTTACAAATTGTTTTGGGCACTGGCCAATACAGATTTGAAAAAAATTTTTCATAATTACAGTAAGAAAGATATCAAATGCACACACTTATTGATACAGTGTTGGTCAAAAGCCAAAATTTTCTCACAGCTCATAAAGACAGTCCTGATCGTTCATCATAGTAAAATAACAGTGTTTTTCTCAATGTCTGAGCAGTAAAAGAAAATGCACACCGAAGTAGTGGATTTCCATGCAGTCTTGAAGAAGTAGTGTTGTCCTTCTAACGGAAAGACAGTGCTGACTCTTGACATGCAGACAGGTAATGGGCCACAACAGAGCAAACCCACCGCAGAGTCAGTCGAAATTTTGAAGAATATTGGTAGGTAGGTCATCACAGAGCAGACCACTGTAGTCCTGGTAGAGAGTATGGTATTGGTGGGCCACCAGAGGTGCAGACCCACTGCAGTCCTTGTAGAAATAATGGTATTGGTGGGTCATCAAAGGTGCAGACCCACTCTAGACATTGTAGAGACGGCCAACAGCCATCTGTTGCGACTGTGCAGGTGCACAATCACCATCGAAGAGTCTTGCGGAGAATATAGCAAGTCCATAAGCCACCACTTGTCCACTCACAAAAAATTTGTTTGAAATGCCCTTAGAACCAGCAATGCTGTTATCCAGTCCCTTGCTGAATTATTAACACACGTGCCAACACTATCAGTCCCTACTTCTCACATATTGTCCATATACTATGACCAACAGAAACGTGTGCAGTGAAATGTAACTTACAAGTTAATAATATGATGAACTGGTATCAATTACAATTTTATAGCATAAGAATACAATAACAATGGTACAAAATACATCATTAAAACATAATAACACAGATAACATTTGTAGTAATAGGGGCTTTACAAAAGAATAGAAATAAACATATACATCAGTGTTACAGGAATTATGACATAAGTAAATACATAAAAGATCGCCGGCCGGTGTGGCCGAGCGCTTCTAGGCGCTTCAGTCTGGAACCGCGCGGCCGCAACGGTCGCAGGTTCGAATCCTGCCTCGGGCATGGATGTGTGTGATGTCCTTAGGTTAGTTAGGTTTAAGTAGTTCTAAGTTCTAGGGGACTAATGACCTCAGATGTTAAGTCCCATAGTGCTCAGAGCCATTTGAACCATAAAAGATCAGAATAACTTTCGAAACATCAACTTCACATATGAGCATTAAAACAAAACAGAACAAATAATGTTTAAACATCTTTACAAAGAAAATAACATAGTATTTGAAAAATTCTACAATCTTATTAGCTAAACACATAAAGACAGGAAAAAGACAAATACACAAGGATACATAAACACATAGCGGAATAATACGAAAGGAAGGACAGGGTTCGTTTTCAGGGTAACATTTGGTTCTGCAGTCCAACCCAAAACTTAATTCCATAGATCTTTCGTCTTATTTCAACATTTGTTTCCACCAAAAAAATCCTATTCAAGCATGCTTTCTGTATTTATATGTTCACATATTTCTTACCTCATTATTTATTTTCCATTATCTTACTTCATCATTTATTTCTTAGAAAATCCTACCTAAACCTGTTGTCCATAAACCCTACTTTTTTGGTTCATATCCTCTTTCAAAATACTGTTTTGGCCAAAGCATTTTCTTATAGCTTCTCAATGTATTTCTTCCAATTCATCACAACTTGTTCTCTTATATGGCCTACCCCTTCTTAAGCGAACTTAAATCTACCGAGCTCAGATGCTAAACTAAGGGACGAGGCAATGCAGCAGCACAAGACAATTGACACAAACAGCAATGATAAAATATTCAAATTGGCGAAGCAAGCAGAAACATTACAACTAATATTACGCAATGAGCAGCAAACAAGAAAAATAAATCAGTAGTAAAACTGGCTTAACAGAGTAATGTAAAGTGAAATTTAGTAGTACTATGCCTGGCAAACAGCAGAAGCAAATGCAATAAATTATATCTAAACATGACAGAGCTCAAGCAGAAAAATATTACAGTAAAGACAACAATGCAGATAAGGGAAATGTCTATTCACATCTTAATATCTATGTCATTAAAGTGGTGCACCACAAAAACTAATTCTACAAAAAATTACCAAGTACTTGAAAAGAAAATTATACATGCAGTTACTGTTATTAGTCCCTTCTTATTGTTCTTTCCATTCCAAGAGCTCCTTTTTCGAAGAATGTGGATCATAAAATAATTATTTAAGAGATCTGTTGACAGAAAGTGTTCACATTAGCAAATGCATTTAATTTTATTTTATAAAACCAATGCTGCAACACAGCTGGAAACCAGATATCAAATGAAATAAGCAATTACGCAAACGAAAGCATAAAAATATCATCCAATAGTCATGTGACATTTCATAAGTTAGTAGAAATTCTCTCAACTCTCGTAGGAAGACACTTCTCATAATCAGGTGTGCAGATGTGAGTATCTTTCCAAGTATGAGCGTGTCGTATTTGCGATGCTTTCTACAAAGGAATGTCAATAGCGAGGATAATGGCCTTATTTTTCTCTCCACCTAATGGCTTTCTTTTGTCAGACGACTACCTCTCAGCTGGGCGCTCAAAACGCATTATGTCAAGGTCACTTACCTTTCTTTCTGAAATATTTACGACGGCAGCTTCCGCTACAGTGACAGTCTCATATAAAAATATTTTCACAGGTTGAGAATTTGCGTTACAAATGTGTAGAAACAAAATCCTATGAATATAACAGTGTCCAAAAAATTTTCAGTGGCATTGTGATACATTCACACATGTACACACATTTCATAACTCTTAAAATACGATTCTTGGTTTCCAACAACCTTTTTCACAAACCAGAGTCCCTAACCACTACTCATTATTCCTTACCTTATTCGTCGACACTTTTTCAATATTTCATCATAACAGATACGTAGCATACTCAAATAACTCATATAGCATCAGCTTATTGATCATAAACATACCGCAACAGCATAATACACATAGTCATCGTAATAATAACATCATAACACCTCAGTCAACTCTCAAAATCGTCGTAGCTTCCTCCAATAATTTCAAAACCTAAAAAAAATTCTCTGCTCATGTCAAAAGTGTCATCTGCCTCAAACGTACTTTAAAAATCGTGATCCCATACCAAATATATCATTCAAAGCTCTCATAATATCACAATGGGTCCGAAAAAGTATGAACAGTTCACAAAGTACAGACAAAATACAATTTCGTAAGTGTGAAGTTACCCAACTGTGTAATTGCGTAAACATGTGTCACTGATGTAGTAAAAAAAAGTTTATCTCTCAGTTAAATGATCAGATAGCTGTGTAAGTTGTGTGTTAGAGAAATATGGTACCGATGTGTAAAGTTGTATAAGCAAATACCATATTAGCTAGGGCTCCTTGTGCTTGCCAAACACATGGTACACAAAGTATGCGTGTACCCCCCTGAGGATTAATGTAATTATACCCTCAGGTGTTACAGATTACAGCAATGGAATGAAATGTATCACGGAAAACTTTCTTTGTAATTCAAAAATCTTTAAAAATAAATGTTTGAAGTACAAAATTAATCTCTCAAATGTGTGTCCTGTAGCACTAAATGTGCGTCTTGCTGTAAGATAATTCTGTGGAAGTGTCGTAGTTATCGTCCTCCGAAAGCTAAGTTCTGCAGAAGCCAATGTACTTACCCCATGATACACCAAATTTCAAGTAAACCAAAATGTTGCATTAAAATCTCATTTGCAGTACTGGTAAATGTTCTAAGTATGTGAGCCTTATAGTCGTTACGTAATCGTGCAACTAACAAGCAAGAATGTACAAATAACAACATTGTGTCGTCTGTTCACTATAACAATGCATTCATAATTTCTGTTGAAATAAGTTCTCTTGGTTCTTGACTGGATATTTAACTTCAAACATTGTTGCATATTAACAGATTCTATGTCTGACAAAGCCTACTAGCAATGTAAAGTGAAAAGTTATATGGCAAAGACAAAGTTAAAAAGCAGATAATCTTTCAATACATGGTTTTACATGTGAAATGTGGTGTAAACCTTTACTCTTCCTAGTATGCAGAGGTTCAACTTGAACGGAATTATCATGCAGTATACGTCGGTGAGGAATGCTAAAATTTTTCTCAAGTTTAGCGTCTATGTTATTTTTCTCTGAGCCAGCCGGCGCACGCGGCTGCCTGCGGTGCGAGTCATTGTCTGTTCCTTAGTTGGCGCGCATCGTTATTGGGATTAGGAGACCTAACTTCTACAAATTCACCTTGACGAGAAGGCCCTGCCCTGTTTGAAGCTCGCCAGTTCTGGTGGAATTCAGGTCTGTCGTTTTGTCGGTAGTTTACATAGTTTCTTTTTTGTCGGTCATGTGGTGGAGAATTTCTCCCAGAATCATAACTGTGCGCTGAACTGTTGCATCTGAAATTACTCTGTCTCCCTTGATAATAATAGTTCTGGTTACCATTTTGTCTGTTTCTATTATTGTCTCTGTCATATTCATTACTACGGAAATGCGAACTTTCTCTGTAACTACTGTTCTGCCAACGGTTGGCAGCTGGTTCATTCTCTAAATAGCCACACATAAATTCTAATCTGTGCTCTAATGACCAGTTGGGAGGAAAACAATGAGGGAATTGATGGAACCACGCTTGTGGATGAATGTCGTTGCCGGAATTCATAAATGTTTTGAATTTACGTGCAGTAATGAACAGCTTATCGTCATAATCATGATGTCGGTGAGTCGCATATCGGTCACTGTTACGTCGTTTCGGCGGTTCCATTTCAAAATTCGGTGCACCTTGCCAATTTCTTTCATAATTTCCGAAATGCGCTGTGTTATTATTTTGTGGCTGTTCCGTATTTCTATGTCCCTCTTCCCGTATTGGGGCGCGAGTGCCCTCTGAAATACGTAATTCTTGTATTACCTGTGTCAGCTGATCTTGTACTTCCCGGATTTCTCTTTGGTGTTGCGTATTAATTTGATTCTGATTTTGTTTGAATTTCCTAATTTGTTCGCACTCTTCTGTGTCATTAAAGACTACTGGTTTTGTGTCATTCAGATTATCATCTACCTTCGTAGATAAATTATTTAGCTGATCCAAAAGTTCAACTACTTTCTCTGATAATGAACTAATTTCCTCCATGTGCCTTTCTGAACCAATTTTCACTGTGTCTACTGTGTTCTTTAAGTTTTCCTGAGTTTTTGCAAGTTGCGTAACTGAATCAGTAGATGAAACTGAGTCAATTTTAGCTTACAAGGTCTCATGATTTTCATGAACAATAGTTTGCAGTTCTTTTATGGCTGCTTCGTGATTCTGTAATGCATTTTCATGCTGCGAAAAAAAAGGTTGAAAATGCTCACAAATTTGTGTTTTTACGTCATTACAGACTTTTTGACATTTCGATTCAATGTTATGTAACTCAGTAGTTAAATCTTCACGTGTTTGTTCAAGCTTATGTTCCACTGAGTCTAACTTTTGAAGCTTTTGTTCCATTGCGTCTAACTGTTGCTGTGTTTGCCTCTGATGTTGTTCCATTGTGTCTAACTTTTGAAGATTTTCTTCCATCGTGTCTAACTTTCGAAGATTTTGTTCCATTATGTCTAACTGTTGCTGTGTTTGTCTCTGATTTTGTTTCATTTGCTGCATTAATTGCAGTAATAATGTATTAGTGTCTGGAATCTGTTCCTCTATGCATTTCGGCAGTGCAATTGCACCGGCAGCATTCGCATTTTGACAAGCGGAAAATGTGTTTTGACTTATTTGAGAAAACGGTGAGGCCCCAAAACCTGAATCTACAGTATTTGCAAGACTGTGTCCTGTCATTTCGGATTCCTGAGGCGAGCTGTTGCCGACCGATCGATCGATAATGCTTCCCTGTTCACTAATTGTTTCACTGTCTAGGCCATTATTTGCCGCCCGCTCCATTTCCCCTATGCACAATTACCAAATTACTACTTTGAATGTCTGTTAATTCATTACACAGTGGTGCTGGTAAGCTACGCTCCTCGTCACTATTATTTCTCAGTTTACTTTGGAGCCTAGTGTTACGTTTTTCACACGCCATTATTGTCACAATATTTCACACAATAACACAGAAAAGCACAATTTGAAGAGCAAAAATAAGAAAACACATTAACATAGCACTGAAAATAATATCTAGTTAATTGCAAGCGCAGCTGCGAAATACTTGGTGCAAATCTACATGCATGCCACAACTGCTTTACTGTACAACAATGAAAGACTGCAACTACAAAGGAGATTGTCTCTACAATTATGCGCTAGCAATAAACAATAGCTACACTAATTACACAAACTACAAGAAAAAAATCAGAAGATTCCAGTGAAGTATCCGGGCAGGGTCGCCATATGAAACGTCCCCTTTGTACAATTATACATAAGACTGTGCTTAACCTGACACACAATATTTTTAGCGCAACGCAATCTGACTTTTTAAAATCCCTACAAAAGAATGGCCCTGACTAACATTAACCTATACCTTTCACAAAACACTTACCTCACCAAAAATCTTCGTTACTCGAACTACTGCAAAACAGCGAGCGCCACTACTGCCAGCTAAATAAAAGATTCAAACTACGGAAGGCACTAACTACTGATAGGCATAGTTAGGAAATGAAAGATTTTGGTAGAGAACAAACAATGTATTTACCTTAATAGTGTTGAAAGATCATAATATACATAACAGATCATGACATCCAGTCTTACAAATTTCCAAACTCCGCCATCTCTCTCCCCACATCCACCACTGCTGGCGGCTCACCTCCAACTGCGCAACGCTACACGCTGTTAACAGTCAGCTGCCGCTGCCCAACACTACATGGCAGACAACAATGCAAACTAGCCACAGTCTGCACACAGCACAGCCAGTGATTTTCATACAGAGCGCTACGTGGCGTTACCAATAAGAAAACCTAAACAGCCTACTTACAACATCACTGGTTAATCAGTCATCAATAATGATAGCTACCCAGAATGTTACAAGTGTTTGCTGTTCCAAAAGTGGAACACTTTCAATCAGATATATTCCAGAAAGATAGGTAGATAGATGGACTGGATGAGATGGTCCGATTCTGTGGCAGCGAATATCACTTGACCTCCTACCACTAAATTTCTTTTGTGGAGGTTTTCAGTGGATCAGGCATACCAAATTAAGGTTTCAGGTCTATACGACTTGAAGACATGCATTCGCAGTGCATTTGATAAAATCACTGTCTAGTTTCTAGAGTTTAAATGGACAGAAATTGAATACCTGAGTGGACCGTTACCAGTGCAATTAGGGTGTGGACGCGTTAACTTTGTTAGAAACACGAAATGAAAGTTTTTGGGTTATCTTAGCAACTTGTTGAAAATCAGTTGTTACAAAACTGTTTAGTTTTTAAGTCATTTAATCCTTATTTATTAAATATAATTTGTGTACATCCATCGACAATCATTAACGGCACAAATGAAGCACAGTGGTAGTAGCAGCTGTGGTCTCACCGCCAGACACCACACTTGCTAGGTAGTAGCCTTTAAATCGGCCGCGGTCCGCTAGTATACGTAGGACCCGTGTGTCGCCAGTGTCAGTGATTGCAGACCGAGCGCCGCCACACGGCAGGTCTAGAGAGACGTCCTAGCACTCGCCCCAGTTGTACAGCAGACTTTGCCAGAGATGGATCAATGACAAATATGCTCTCATTTGCCGAGACGATAGTTAGCATAGCCTTCAGCTACATCATTTGCTATGACCTAGCAAGGCGCCATTACCAGTTTGTATTGAGATTGTAATTAATGTATCATCAAGAGCGATATTCTCCAATTATGGATTAAAGTTAAGTATTCCAGCAACTACGTTCTTTTCTTACTAGACTCAACTACTTTACCTTGTTCCAGACCTCACGCCAGTCTGCGTGAGCTTAAACGCGTGCATTTCAGCCTCTTCTAGCAACACGGTGTTGGCTCTTCTGCCAACACATCATATGGCGACGAGTGTAAAAACGATCTTCTTCTTTAAACTTGCTTAAATTACTTGTGTCATGGCTTCGCCACAATCGCCAGATGTACTGTCCGAATTTTATCGCTTGCAGAATCACCAGACGCAGGCCCTGCTGGATGTCCTTGGACAGCTCGTCCAGGATCAACGTGCAATGCAAAACGATGCGGCAGCCGCCGCTCCATCGCTACAGCAGCCACAACACGCAGTTGCACCACCTTTTTGTCCTTTTGATGCTGCACTGGAAAGCTGGACGGAGTGGTTACGCCAATTTGGATTCTATCTCGCCGCCTACAGAATTCAAGGTATTGAGCGGCAGCCTTTTTTGCTTTCTTGTGTAGGAGTGTCCACCTACCGTATGATAGTGAAATTGTTTCCCCGACGCGACATAGCAACTCTGTCCTACGACGAAATTTTGTCTGCATTAGATGCATATTTCAAAGAATCAGTCAATGTAGTTGCAAAAAGGTATACATTCTTTCATACAAAACGTACGGCCGGTCAAACTAATTGGGAGTGGGTTGCAACTTTGCAAGGCCTTACTAGGGATTGTGCTTTTGAGTGTGAATGTGGACTCCCTTATTCAGATACTATGGTATGTGATGCAACTGCACAGAACGTTTCTGATATTCGTATACGGGAACAGATTTTGAAACTAGTCAATCCCTCCCTTCAACAAGTGATGGACATATTGGATAGGCAAGACACACTTGACTATGCTCAGGAATCATTTGCAACTTCGCCAGTCGTGTGTCACATTAACCGGCCCGCCGGGCGAGCTGCACAGAACAGTAAACAGCCCTCACGCCCGTCCGCGCAGCTGCCGCCAAGCCCTCCGCTACGAGTGCCGCGCAAGCAAGCAAATGCAGTGCTACAATCATGCCCGCGGTGCGCTACTAGACATTCGCGTGAGAATTGCCTGTCACGCCAAGCTATTTGCTTTTTCTGTAATAAAAAAGACATGTTCAAAGTGTTTGCCAGAAACAGCTCAGAACGGACACTCACAACCATTCCAGGCCCTTTGCTTCGCGCCGGCATCGAACCAAGAATACTCCTGCTCGTGAACCTTCGCCCATGGAAATTCATGTAGTTAATTCCACTCCGCCCAGTGCCACTCCCTCTAACAGTGACTGTGTTTGTCCCACAAATAGTGTGCGCCGACATCGCCGGAAATCGCGTCAAGTCGCAAGTGCTTCTGTACCAGTGTCTGTTCACGTTGCACGAGACAGTCGCTCTTGTTGTCAGCAGGACAATAAACTTTTTGTAGATTTGGACATTAATGGCAAGGTCATACCATTCCAGCTCGATATCGGAGCTACAGTTTTATTGATCCATAAAGACACATACAAACAACTGGGCACAGCTCCGTTGAGTGCTGCAAATGTTAAGTTAACTAGTTATTCAGGACAAGCTATCCCTGTGTTAGGACAGTGCAGCCTTCTTGCAACAGCCGGCCAAAGTGGCCGTGCGGTTTAAGGCGCTGCAGTCTGGAACCGCAAGACCGCTACGGTCGCAGGTTCGAATCCTGCCTCGGGCATGGATGTTTGTGATGTCCTTAGGTAAGTTAGGTTTAACTAGTTCTCAGCAGTTGAGTCCCATAGAGCTCAGAGCCATTTGAACCATCTTCTTGCAACAAACAAGGGACAAACAAAACTTGTGTCATTTTACGTTCTTCGTTCTTCTTTTGCAGTGTACTTGTTTTGTTTAGATTTATTTCAGTTGTTTAACTTGTCTATAGTCAATCAGGTCCTATCAGTGAACCAGACTGTGCCTTCAGACAGTGTTTCTCGTCTGTGTGAAGAATTTGAAGACATTTTTGCACCGGGCCTTGGTTGCGCTAAGAACTATAAAGCAGATTTGGAACTGAAAGTAAACGCGCAACCGAAATTTTTCAGAGCGCGCAATGTTCCCCACATATTGCGTGATGAGGTCGCAAGAACATTACACGATTTGGAATCACAAGGTGTGATTGAACGTGTGCAGGCTTCTCTCTGGGCATCACCCTTAGTCATTTTGCCAAAACCTCCTGGAAAATTGAGACTTTGTGTGGACTTCAAGGCAACAGTGAATCCACAACTAGTGATTGCAACTTTTCCTTTACCCCGCCCGGAAGATCTTTTTGACAAACTGTGCCCGGGTAAATATTTTTCGAAGTTGGACCTCGCAGATGCGTACTTGCAAATACTGGTGGACGAAGACTCCCAGCGCGTTTTGGTGGTTAACACACATTTTGGTTTGTACCGATTCAATAGACTGCCATTTGGGTGTGCATCCGCCCCTGCATTGTTTCAGCAATATCTGCAAACTGTTTGTGCATTGGTCCCTACTGCAGAAAACTATCTGGACGATATTGTGATCTCCGGAAAGACGGAAGAAGAACATTTAGCCAATCTCAGAACATTATTTCAGGTCTTGCGACAAAATGGTCTTCGCTTGCGGAAGGACAAATGTGTGTTTTTTGCCCGTGACTTACCCTATCTGGGACATGTAATCAATGCCCAAGGCATACATCCCAGTCCAGAGGACCTCCGTGCCATACAAGACTTGCCTTCGCCGCAGAATTTGAAGCAGCTACAGAGTGTGCTGGGAAAAATAAATTACTACCATAAATATGTGCGCCACGTCTCTTCCATTTCAGCTCCGCTTCATCGCTTACGCCGTAAAGGTGTTCCATTCGTCTGGACGACGGAATGCGAACGCGCCTTTCGCCAGTTGAAATCGGCATTGCTTTCCAATACTTGCCTTACGCCATTCGATCCCCAGAAACCCCTTTTGTTGATGGTAGATGCATCGGATTTCGGGATCGGTGCTGTGCTTGCGCACAAAGATGCATCGCATTATCGCCCTATTGCCTTTGCGTCCAAATTGCTCTCGTCTGCGCAAAGAAATTATTCACAGATAGAGAAAGAAGCTTTGGCTCTCGTATTTGGTGTTACTAAGTTTCATGATTTCTTGTATGGTCGTCACTTTACCATCATCACAGACCACAAACCTTTGACATTGCTTTTTCATCCGAACAAGCCTGTACCTCCACATACAGCGCAGAAATTCATTCACTGGTCTATTTTCCTCTCGCAGTACCGCTACGATATCTTGTATCGGTCCACTGCTAAGCACGGAAACGCCGATGCGTTGTCCCGTTTGCCTGTTGCTGAGGATAGAGCATTCGATTCTTCCAAACTTGCTTGCATGTTCATTGATGCGGAAACCGATGATGTGGTCGAATAGTTTCCGATTGATTTTCGTCGTGTAGCTACAGCCACACCTGCTGACCTGGTCCTTGCTACCGTTTTGCGTTTTGTTGCTACTCAGTGGCCCTTGTCAAAGTCATGGATCGAGGATCCGTTGGTTCGCCGATTTTTTGCTCACAAGGAGAGACTTTTTGTACGACGTGGTGTTTTGCTGTTGCGTTCTGATAATGATCAGTCCAGGGTCGTGGTCCCACGTTCGTTACAGTCCGCTGTCTTACGGCTTCTCCACCAAGGACATTGGGGTATAGTGCGAACGAAACAACTTGCTCGTCAGCACTGTACTTGGTTCGGAATCGATGCTGCGATTACGAATATGTGCTCTTCTTGCATGGCGTGTGCCGAACAACAATCCGCCCCACCGCGCAAATTCTTTGCATGGCCGAAAGCCACTTCCCCTTGGCAACGCTTACACATCGATTTTGCTGGTCCATACTGGAATGCTCGATAGTTGGTTGTGGTAGATTCATTTAGTAATTTTCCTTTTGCTGTCAGGATGTCTTCCACGACGTCATCTGCCACCATCCAAGCGTTATCCGCTATCTTTTGCATTGAAGGTCTTCCACAGACTATTGGTTCCGACAATGGCCCATAATTCATGTCCGCAGAATTTCAGTCCTTCTGCAAGGCCAATGGTATTCAACATCTGACATCCGCGCCGTTTTCGCCTCAGTCGGTGCCGCTGAATGCTTGGTCCGGACTTTCAAGTCACAGACGTTGACGTTGAAAGAGTCGCATTCTCGGGAGGACGCGTTATTGCTCTTTTTGTCCTCGTATCGCTCTCAGCCCCGAGATGGTCGCTCGCCGGCTTAGTTGCTCCACGGTCGTCCTCATCGAACCTTGATGTCTTTGCTCCATCCGCCGCATCAGGTTCCTGTGCAGCGGCAGGCACCTGCTTTCGTTCCAGGCGACGTTGTATACTCTCGCAACTATCGAGGTTCACGGCGTTGGCTCGCAGGGCGCATTCTTCGCTGCCTCGGCCGCGCTATGTATCTGTTTTTCGGGGCCTCTGGTGAGGTGCGTCGGCATCTCAATCAGTTGCGCCTCTGTCGTCGCCTGGGTTCTGCCGCTCCCCGTCTGCTTTCAGCGACGGTGCCATCCGGTCAGCGCCCTGGGGACCTATCTCCTGGCTCGCCTCATCCCCAGGTGTTACCGACGATGCCTTCCATTTTGCCCCATGGCGATGCGCCGCCGCCGCCGCCGCCGCCTGTTCTCGCACTGGCGACGCCCGCAGTGGACGCTTCGCTGCAGCCGCCCTGCTCCTCCCTGGGTCACGCGCCGCCGATCGCTTCCCGTGACCAGCTGTCCTCCGACATAGACCTCTTGTCCGCTTCGGACCAGATGTCGTCTTCGCCCGTCGGGTGCCCCGACGCGATGGAGGTCGACCCTTCGGCCCCTCCTGTCTCTCTACGGGCGCATACACTGCATGTTGGCGTGCACCCTGGACTAGGTTTTCAGGCGTTTCCTAGCTCCCCTCGGACCGAATGGCAGGGTGCGGGTGGCACAGCCTCGCCTGTTGTTAGGCTCCCCACCTCGTCGCATACGTCAACATGGGGTCCTCCCCACGGCGGGCGGAAGCCTTATAACACACCCGTTCGGCGAATTGCGGGGGAGGAATGTGGTGTCACCGCCAGACACCACACTTGCTAGGTGGTAGCCTTTAAATCGGCCGCGGTCCGCTAGTATACGCCGGACCCGCGTACCGCCACTGTCAGTGATTGCAGACCGAGCGCCGCCACACGGCAGGTCTAGAGAGACGTCCTAGCACTCGCCCCAGTTGTACAGCAGACTTTGCCAGAGATGGATCAATGACAAATATGCTCTTATTTGCCGAGACGATTGTTAGCATAGCCTTCAGCTACGTCATTTGCTATGACCTAGCAAGGCGCCATTACCAGTTTGTATTGAGATTGTAATTAATGTATCATCAAGAGCGATATTCTCCAATTATGGATTAAAGTTAAGTATTCCAGCAACTACGTTCTTTTCTTACTAGACTCAACTACTTTACCTTGTTCCAGACCTCACGCCAGCCTGCGTGAGCTTAAACGCGTGCATTTCGGCCTCCTCTAGCAACACGGTGTTGGCTCTTCTGCCAACACATCAGCAGCTGCAGTGTATCGTCTCAAATTATGAACAGGGTAGATATAATGCTTACAAAATGGATATGCGTTCCAGGACTGTAGCCTGTGGCATCGGCCAATGTTATCTCTCCAACCCGCCTACACGAGAAACACTTTAAATATCGAAGTCAATGGTAGGAACAGAAAAGGATGAATTTTTCACCACGAGATGCAACAACTGCTTTCGTTAAAGCAAACATCCTTCATGGTAGACATTCCATCCCACAGATGTTTTAGGCGAGGTGTTATTCGCAGCATCGACATTGATATTACGGATGAAAAGATAGCAACTGATTCATCAGTGAAACTTGATTACATTAGGAGAGAGACTAAGTGTTTTCACAATAAAGAAAGAAAGGGGATAATCATCCACTTGAAAATTTGTGTCTTTTCTTTCACATCACAATTTCTCCCAGAAAGTAACATAAATTATGGGTTATGTTACGTGCTGCAGTGGTATGCTTCAGATGTTCACCATTGCTTATAATGATTAAAATTTGATCATTGAAGCAACCAGAGTCCTTCGTCGATTTGTTTTGAAAATCACGATTCCTTAAGCAATAGTACGGCAAGGCTGTTTCTGGTACACTTTTGATATCAAATTGATATCTCAGTTATTTACCTCCACCCCTTGATGACCTTGAGCGTTTTCTCCATCTAGCATGTGGGTCCCTTCCCCCACAACCCTTCAGGGAAATCCTGAACCCTGACCTGTCCCTTCTCCTTCCCCCCTCGCAATATGTCTCCTCCACTACTCCCCGTCCCCTGCAATGGTAGGAAACTCGCTTGGTTTGTGTTGAGTTGCCACACTGGGTGGATAAATATAGTATTTATTTAAACAATTTCATCACGTTTATTCATTTGTTAAAACAATTAAGAGTACAACCACCAGAGGATGTCCCACCTGTCGCCCCCTCCCTCCTCACCCATCCCAGAACGATATGGCGGGAAAAATCGTTCAGTCTATGTTCGACTGTTGGGCTGGAGGAAACCTTACGACAGTAACCTAACGTATCGCCAATCGAACTTCCTGGCAGATTAAAACTGCACTCCAGACCGAGACTCGAAATCGGGACCTTTGACTTTCGCAGGTAAGTGCTCAACCATATGAGCTACCCAAGCATGACTCACAACCTGTCCTCACAGCTTTAATTCCGCCAGTATCTCGTCTTCTGCTTTGCAAATTTCACAGAAGCTATCTTGCAAACCTTGTAGAACTAGCACTCCTGGAGGAAAGGATACTGTGGAGACATGGCTTAGCCACAGCCTGGGGGATGTTTCCAGAATTTAATTCATTCATGTGGTCAGACACATTGCATTAAACAATTTAAGGTTTTGGAATTTGCAGGAGACAAGGCAGTGTCAAATAACATTTATTTAACCAGTTTTCAAGGGTTGATTTCACACAGTTTATTTATTTGCTATAAAGATGCCAATACAGCTTGAAATTGATGATGTCACACAACTGGTGTTGAAAAAATCACAGTGCCACTAGAAACTAGTAACAGGCAGAATCAGACTCTACATAGAGCACTCCCTCCACCTACAACTCGAAATATATAAATAAATGTCTACTCTAAATAAGAAGCTTAATACTTTTTCGAGTTTTAGCTGCTTGTTTGAAGGTATTGTCAGTGACAGAAAAGTTTATGATTCCTACAGATGCTGTGGTCTTCATCGCTTTTCTTAAACGCTGAGTGGCCTTCGTTTATATTTGCTCCCGGAGTCAGGGATGTTAAGGCTCTTATTTTTTTTATTTTCCTCACTCTGGTGTCTAAGCACAGACAGAAAAATCACAACAGCATATCTAGAAGTTCATGACATATTTCGAAACCTATAACAGGCAGTGAAAAATAAAACCCACATACACAAAGCAGATCGCATGTCTAGAAGATTCACCTCAATTCGAAGCATTTTCCACAGACGAGAAAAATGCCTAGAATTTTCGGTTTCCTATAGCTGCTGGTATGGAGATGCTCTAAAGCCACAGTGGCAGGTGGGAAACAGCGTATCATCTGTCCAAATCAGAAGAGGCCGGTCTGCCTGAAATTGTCTCTGAACACTCGAACATAGAAGATATCACGTGACTCTCAGACATCACAGAACTTTCCATAGATACTTTGTTATGATCCTTCGTTGTTCGAACTAGTTTTTAGAGACTCCTATGGCCCCCACAAAGAATGTGTTATGACTGAAGTCATGGAACTTCCTGTGAATGGAGCATTCTGATTGGTTGTTACTGAATTTACCCACCAAAATGCTGCTGCTGGTGTGGGAGCACACTATCCACCACTTTCTACAGACGAACAAATTTCGAGAATTTCAGTAAAAAGCTGTTTTGTACACACCGACAAACATACAGCAAGTCAAATTGCAGTGACAGTTGAACACTGCCAAAGTGGTCTATGAAATACAGAAACTATCTCCAAAGACGCTACATCAACTCTACTGCTCTGTTACTGTCTAGAAAAGCTTAAATTTTTCAGTATGAAACCGATCTCTAACAAGGCTACTGTTACAACCCCCGAGCTCAGGTCTTGTAATATGTCAGAGAGACCGAGAGGTATGATTTGGGAAGAGGGTTGACTCACGCCGAAGCATGCAGAGAAACACAGGTAAGTGTGTCATTGACTTTATTACATCGAAAGTACACAGCAGTCATTCTACTGACCTCAGCGACAGCGCCATAAATCATATGCATGCGGGTCAGTGCCAATGCCAACGCTGGAATGTGCATCATCGGCACCCCATCACTAAGCCTTGCGCACATAGCGCTCCTATTCAGGTCATGGCTAAGAGGCCGTCGCGTGTATTGTGTCTGATAGCGCAGAACATGGCTGACTGCTTCCTCAAGCGTGACTCTTAGACCCCATGTAGAGCAACAAAGGGAAACAGCTGCCCGCTGTCATTATAGTGAACCTTAGCAGCTCTGTCCATCCGCCCAGGGCAGCTGGTTCAGTGACAGCAGATGGCTCTCCGCCCAGGAGGACGCGATTTCGCGCCCAGGCCTCGCCCCTGCGGATGTAAGCTTGCAGTCCGCCGGATGATGTCAGCCAGAGAGCGAAGGCCAGCATCCCTCTCGATCAGCTATGATGCGTCTGTGCAGCAGAGGTTGGAGGTAGTTCCAGCGGGCTGGTTGGCGATTGATACCCATCACCAAAAGGACGTCATGGTTGGCCTACAACTTCAACAAATGTCATTCTCTCCAGTTCTAGAAGAAGACAGAAAGATGATGCAACAGCCTGATTTGAGCCTCTGGGCTCGTATAAATAAGAGAGCACCTCTGATGTAGTTATTCAGGAGTGGGCAAGTGGAGAGCTCTTTAATAGTTACAATGTCAGCTTTCCTCAGCCTGCTTTGGCCGCTGCACACCGGTCACTAAGCGCCGTTGTAACTGCAACGTATGAACTATTCGCAGCATATCAGGGCCTTGTGTTGCCATAGTTACTTTACACTTGTGTATAGAGCCAGCCAGGCTATGCCTTCCCGTCTGTGAGCGGTGTCGTAAACCTGCCTCGCATAATCGATTGATAAATATCAACAATGCCTGTGCCTGCCGTCCAATGTGCCAGTCGGTCCCTTAATTACTGCCTTTCAATCACAGCTGCATGAAATCAACAAGAATTCCCCACATGCATCCCTGTACTTATTCGAGGCGCAGCATACCCTCTCTCTCCTGAGAAGATTCGTCCTGAATCTGTAACATCGTGCTCCACTCAGCTGCCTTAAGTCCAATAATTTACATGTTGACAACAGTTTCCCGAATTCACCTATCAGGATTTACGCTCACACTCACTATTACCATGTATCCCTTACACACTAATTAAGACTTGAGAACTAACTGCTTCGTCGACCAATGCCGGTCAACCATTCTACAGGTAGCTGGTGTGTTGGCACGTCCAGAGCCTGTGCCCTCTTGCATCTTACACAGAAATACAGTACACAAAAGACTGCTAGAAACACGCAACCACCGGTGACCGATGTGCTGACAACTAATATCTTGTGCTCCTCTACTTCCCAGGAATGGTGAACATGTTGTAACATTTGCTCCATCGAGATTCCTCCTTGCTGGACTGCGTTAATCTGCCCAAGGATTGCAAAAGCTCTAGACTGAATGTGTCATTGAGTTACGTTAAATTTTGAATGGGTAATACCATCAGAGATCCTTGTGGCCACTACAACGTATTCTGCGATAAAGTCATATCAGTTGGGCCCAAAAGTGTAGCCGGAAGACAAAAGTCCGCCCCGACTACCTGACAAGTCGTGCAATCAATGATCGTTCTACTTCCCCAAAGCTCGAGTTTTCTCAGTCCTGTCGGTCTGCCTCCTTCGTAGCAATTCGTAGCAGTTTTTGGCTGAATACAGAGTATAACAAGTTAGTACCCATTCTCTGAAAGTACGTTCAGGATGGCAGAAGCTCCTTCCCACAACTCGTCAAATTGACTTCCTCCAGAAACAAGCTCGCTTCACTTATCGACATATCAGTACGTACTTGGCCACCCGCACGGATTACAAAATACTCTTTCAACATCTCCCTCATATGAGAATACACAATCCACAAAAAAACAGTATCAGTAATAATGGCTGGCCACTGTGGCCCAGCGGCTCTAGGCGCTTTCAATCTGGAACCACGCGATCGCTATGGTCGCAGGTTCGAATCCTGCCTCGGTCATGGATGTGTGTGATGTCCTTAGGTTAGTTAGGTTTAAGTAGTTCTAAGTTCTAGGGGACTAATGACTTCAGATGTTAAGTACCATAGTGCTCAGAGCCATTTGAAATTTTTTTTTCAGTAATAATGACATGAGAAACTAACAACACATAAAAACAACAAATACCCCTAAAGCAATAAAAATACATACATCTGATGTATTAAACAAAAAAAATTGACACATTACTGCTCTTGTGTATCGTGTTGGCTGGCCCAGTCGTGGTGCAGCGATGACGGAGCCTGAGTATTATTGTATAAGGTAAAAATCAGCCTCGCGCATATGTAGTAATGTTATCTGAAGTCGCATGTAAATGTTTTAAAACTCTCTTAATAATAATCTTCCTCATAAAAAGTAACTTTTAACAACCATTCATTTCAATTTAAAGAATTTACTAATTTCTCCCATCCATGATCATCCCGATTATTGCAATAGAAAAATCAGTTGCTTCCTTTCATAAATGAGATATATATCGGCCAGCATTGCACAGAGCTGTGTCGGAAAAATTTATTGTAAGAGCAGATATATCCGGCGACTTCATTGAGGTAAGATTTTTCCTTTTTTTTTATTCAGAATGATCTTTCAGGGCCATGACGCAGCACTGCTGTCGTCCAAAATATACCAGGTTAAATTCACAGTGAATTATTGAAAAGTCATAAGTGAGCGACAATTTAATTGAGAGGTTAGTTACATTGTATTATTACCAGATTACTGAATTTATTTATTTTTTTGTTGGGATGTTACACTGAATGTGAACGACATAATTATAATTTTTTACTGTGAGAGATTTAGGAATTTTTGTGTTGTGAGGTTACGCTAAATGTGAATGAATTTTGAGCTTGGATTAAATCAGAAAGAATTTTGTGTGGAGGTTAATGTGAAAAGAATTTTGTAGGGACGTTACAAAAGAGAAAGAATTTTTGTGGGGAGATTAAATGAGAATGAATTTTGTGGGGAGGTTACACTGTGAAAGAATTTTGTCTTGAGGTCACACTAAATCAGAATCATACTCATATTATTTATTTTTATTTTATGGGGAGGTTACACTTGGCGACAACCCTGCCAGGATCGTATTTCTTTATGAATTTCTGAGAAGTAGTCATATATCTGCTCTTATTTACTTAAACGTAGTTTGCATCTGGCGCAACGTATTTACTAATTTGTCTCTCTTTCTTATACAGATTATCGGCAATTTATTGCTCTTTGTTGTAATTGTGTTTGTTCCATTTTTACTTCGTCTTTGTTTCATTTTGTGGTTAATTTTGATTTGTGAAAAACGCCGTGAAAAACTGTTAACAGTACATCGCGATGTGCAATGAGTGAAATAGCCGACTCGAATAATTTGACCGATAATACTAGCGGCACTCAGTCTAATTACAGATATTCAGTGCCTGCCGATCACTAGTATTGAGTTAAATCCTAATGATGAACAAACAAATTCACTGTGTCTACAGTAAATGCAACAATTGATGATGCGGCACGTTCCGATACAATGAACGCTGCCCAGTTTGACACGCCCGGTTTGCAAAATTTGCATAGTGAACAGATAAATTTTTCTCACGAAGATGAACATTGTAGTCAAAATACGTCAGATTTATTTGATTCCGAGGTAGTGACCCATAGTGCACATCCAATTGGCGAACCTTTTCAAGAATCATAGAATGACCAGATGGTTACACAAAACATGACAATTGCAGGTACGCCATCAAACAGCACAGAGAATAGAGTAGGTAATTTTGGCATGGATCAAGTTGTAACATTATTACTACAATTCAAGAAAGAACAAGACGACAGTTTCAAACACCTTAATGAAAAACAAGATAACAATTCCAAACAGCTTAGTGAACAGATTACAGCCGTTGCCGCGCAATGTCACGATACTAAAGAACAATTACGTGAGGAAATTAAGGCTTGTGCTAGGGACAGTAGTGAAGAAATTAGATCCGTTGTACAAGAATTAAGTAGTACACGTGTAGCCACAACGAAATTACTTAGAGATGAAAGTATTGCAGTCACTGAACAATGTTCTGAAAAAGCAACACAGTTACGCGACGAGTTTAAATTAATGTCAGCAGAACTTTCACACGCGCTGGATGCGGAAGTCGACAAAAGATTTGAACAACAGAACAGCCATATTAACGAACGTTTTAAAGTGACAGAGATGAAAAATGTATCACCCTCTAACACGGCACAGCATACGCCACATTCCGAATATTTCTCACACTTACACAGCCAGTGTAACTTACGTAACTTAGAGAGAGTACATGTCTTAGAAGATTCCGAACAGACACAGACAAATAGAGTCTCGTGCAATCCTGAACCTGCTCAGACACTCAGAGACGAGAATTTTAATTACAAACAGTCTCTATCGCTGAGAAAGTTTAAGGTATGTAAGAATGACAGAACACAGATACATCCTTTGGACTGGATACGACAATTTGCTTTTCAATTTTCACCGCCATTGCCTGTAATGCAGAAACTAGAATTGGCCTGGATACGACAATTTGCTTTTGAATTATCACCGGCATTGCCTGTAACGCAGAAACTAAAATTTATTTGCAGCGCGTAATAGACCTCAGGGGATTCATTATACTTCGGTGAATATGTGCCGTAGCGTGCACAGGGCCCCGAGCCGTAGTAGTGCTATTTCATCTTTAGTTTTCTGCACTGCTGCCTTCTCTTTTACTATCCTTTATATCTATTAAAACAGCTCTTCAACTATCGATCTATCTAGGATTAAGGATGAGTAAAGAAAACCTGATACGACAAGTTTTACCTGAAAGTGACAGTTATTATACGCTCCAGAAACGACAACCACCAGAACTTCAATAACAGACAAAATTTTAATTATCAGTATCGTCAAAATTATCAGCAACAGGAACCACATTTTGGTAACAATAGAGGTTTTTCCCCACAACAACTACAAAACCAGCCGGTTAGCATACCTAAACAACAATGTAATGTGCAAGGTCAACCAAGCTTTAATGTTTCGCCGCCTACACGTATAGCGTCGGCCACACCAAATAGTAATGCACAGCAACAAGGAAATAACTACGTACAGAAAACACATTTCAACTCATATCGCAATGCGCCGTATAGAAATGACTATCATGACAGATGTAAAAGTAATGAGCACAATTTTCAGCGTACGTTTAATAACAGTCGGTCTTACCAGCAGCAAAATCATCCGCAACAACAGATAATCATGAATGAACCAGACAGTCGATATCATCCCGAACATAATACGTCAGGAAGAAATAACAGAACTGTACAAATTGTTGAAATACTACAGCATCCTCCCGCGAATAACAGCACGTCAGAAAGAATTTGACTAGATACAGTACAGGTTGCATCTTCCAGCAACGAGAGCAATACTTTTGACACACAGAATCTTGTTCACGAAAATGTTATTACTTTTGACGACATCCGAGACACTCTTTTGCAGGAAAAGCCAGTTATTCAAAAAACCATTTCACACCCTGTCATTGAAGTAAAGATTGGATCATCCAAATTTTCAGCAGTAATCGATTCTGGATTACCTATGTCAGTTATAAATGAGGAAACTTTCAACGAATGTAACAAAAAGAATACCTATCCTACGTTACCATTAGGCAAAACTAAAGTAAAAGGAGCAGTATCTGGTAAAGGAGTAGATGTAAAATTACAGACACACTTATAGTTTTGTATTGCAGGTCATACGTTTCACTCAAATTTTTGGATTGTTCCCTTATTGACAACAGACGTTATTTTAGGTACGAATTTTCTAGTACAACACGACGCAATTATTGACTTTCAAAATTCCTATTTAATGTTAAAGGATGAAAATGTACAACTGGCTTTAGAATTGCAGCACTCTTTATCTGCAGAAGAACAAACAATTAATCGCACAGAGGTCATTTCTGCATCGCGTAACATAGACTGTCATTCCACATGGTTCACAGATACGTACGTACACAACTATAATACTCCAGACGAAGCCGACTATGACGTTATACAGATGATTTCTGATAAAGGTAAACAGAGCAATGCAAATACAGACGACGAACGTACTCAACTACACAAAATTCTTTTACAGCAAGCTCCAGTTTTTGACAACGTCCCTGGTACTATGTCCGGTTTTATGTATGAATTTCAAGTTAAACAGCACGACACATTTAAAGCCAAACATTATCCCATTCCGTATATTCACAGAGAACAAGTTAAGAAAGAATTGCAAGCTATGCTTGACCAAGGTATTATTGAACCGGCAGTTAGTCCGTACATAAACCCGCTCCATATTGTTAAGAAAAAGGATGGCTCACTTCGCCTCGTACTTGATTCGCGTCACATCAATGACATTGTTATTAATGAAACAGATCGCCCACAGACACTAGAAGAACTTCTACAGAAATTTCATGGTACTGCTATTTATTCCACATTAGATTTGAAATCGGGATTTGGGCAAATTCAGCTCCATCCGAACTGCAGAAAGTACACAGCTTTTCTCTGTTTTGGTGACTGCTACCAGTTTTGCAAATTACCGTTCGGCTTAACTATTTCTTCAGCAGCATTTATTCGCGGTTTGAGTACTATACTTCCGACAGAATTAAAGTACAGAATCACAACGTATGTAGACGACATTCTTATTGCAGAAGCTAACTGGTCTGAACACAATTTGATTCTTGAACAGCTGTTGCAAGCTTTTCGTGCACAAGGACTCACAGTTAATCTTAGCAAATCGCACTTTGGCAAAACTTCTATAAAATTTCTTGGACATGTAATTTCAGCAGAAGGCATTGCGCCTGACCCGGAAAAACTTCAACTTTACGTGACATTACTGTACCTACGACGAAGAAACAACTACGCAGCTTTTTGGGTTTAATTAACTTTTTTCGTAAATTTATTCATTACTCTGCTTTAGACACCCCTCGATTATGTCAATTGACGGATAAAAACACTATTTGGTCCTGGGATAGCCAAGCACATTCTGAATTTGTCAATCTGAAACAAGCTTTGTTGAATGCACCACTTTTATCACATCCAGATCTTACTAGAAATTTTTCCATTGCCACCGACAGTTCTAACACCGCTTTAGGCGTACACATTTTTCAGGAAACTGAAGAAGATGGTTCTACAGTAATTAAAAACATCGCCTTTGCGAGTCGCATTCTGTCACCTGCTGAACTCAATTATTCAGTCACAGAACTCGAAACATTATGTTTTGTATGGGCATTTACGAGATTCAGGCATTTTCTTTATGGAAGACATACGACCGTTTACACAGATCATAGAGCTATACAGTTTTTACTTTCAGCAAAATTTACACATGACATGTTAAGCAGATGGAAACTCTATTTACAGGAATTTAATTTTACAATTGTTCATATTCTCGGTACGCAAAATATTGTAGCAGACGCACTATCCCGTTCTCTCAGCAACAATCAGCAAGACATCGCAACCAACTTCTGCCAAGCAAATTTTAGCGTCATGTATATTCAACAAGTTGCATTTAAAAATTTTATTTCGTCATCATTACGAGACATAGCACAAGAGCAGAGTAGAGACAACGTATGGAAAGAAATTAAACACCTTTGGCAAGATAGGAATAATGTTACCATTAGAAACCATTACACTGTACGCAATAATATTCTGTTTCGCCGCTCTCACCCTGACAGCAACAATTGGTTACTATGCATTCCTGAAGAGCTTGTTAACAAATTAATTTGGTATACTCATTAAAGTTACGCACATTATGGAGCCAGAAAATGTTTTCTTATACTGAGACAGAACTGTTATTTTGCCAACATGGAGAAACGTATTCGACGAGTTTTAGCGTCATGTAAAATCTGCCAGAAAGTTAAGTCAGACACGACCTCACATATTCCTCCGTTACATCCCATTGTACATCTTAAATTGAGACACATGGCCGCTGTAGACATTTTTGGTCCGATTCCGAGATCTAATAGAGATTTTTGCTACATCTTTGTCGCTGTTGAACTCACTTCAAAATTTGTTACCCTCACTCTGTTACGCAAAGCTACTGCTAAATCTGTTTCGAAAGCATTTGTAAAACATTTTCTATTTCATGTAGGGCATGTATTGAAAGTAATTTCCGACAATGGACCACAGTTTCGATCTGCTACATGGACACGTATGTTACGAACAAGAAACATTCCTCCGATCCATATATCCAAGTATCACGCTTCTTCGAACCCTTGTGAACGACTAATGAAAGAAATTGGTAAACTATGTAGAATATACTGCTATAAAAAACATATTGATTGGGATACACACATACTGTCATTCCAGGATGTAATTAACTCCATACCAAATGAATCTACTATGTTATCTGCGACAGTTATACTGAAAAATGTTGAACCACCTAACAAAATTAAAGAATTAGTATCCTTTCCTACATCTCGTCGACTACGACACCATGAAATAATTGACATTGCGCTGAACAACATCAAACGTGCCGCAGAGCGCCGGAGAAGACAGCAAAAACAGGTTTGTACTCGCCGTGACTTTCACATTGGACAGAAGATTTTAGTACGCACACATTATTTATCCAACAGAGGAAAGAGTAAATGCAGTAAATTTGAGCTTTTATACGCAGGTCCGTATCGAATTCGCAGCATTCCTCACCCCAATGTAGTACACGTCGAAACTCTGAGAACCAGAAAAAGTAAAGGCAATCACCATGTCTCCAATATTAAACCCTTCATTGAATGAACGTACTTTATGATTTGTCGCACTGTAATGCCATTTGCAGATATTTATATGAACAGTTACTGATGATTATCGTATTTTTTCTTGGCAAGTGCCCGGCAAGGTAAGGTTAGCAGGTCGCTTTTCTTTTCGTTACATATCAGACCGTGCACATTTTTCCAGATAAACTTACATATTTTATGACCACTTATGCAATTCTATCTATGTGACTGCTTACTGATGATTATCGTATTTTTTCTTGGCAAGTGCCCGGCAAGATAAGGTTAGCAGGTCGCTTTTCTTGTCGTTATATATCAGACCGTACACATTTTCCATTTTTCGTGTATATATGATTGTTTTCCTGTTTTGTTTATATGCACTACAAAATCTTTAAGATATAACAAACACCAGTTGACTTTAACATTTTTCCTTATGATATCTCAATATCTTGACTATTCTACACTTTTGGCTACTGCATTATGAGACTGTGTGTACATTTTTGCACCTGAACACTCTCTATGTTTTTGACATAATAACTTTTCTGTCATGCTATGCTGTATGCTTAATTATATCACTAGAAACAAGTTTTTATTTAATGGGTATATGATTTAAATGCAAGATATTAATCCTTATTCATCATTTTCAGAAAGCAATAACGTGTAAAAGAAATAAATTAAATAAACCACAGTGGATTACTATGAAATGGGAATTTCACCTTCAGAATGAACAAAACAAAATGGAATACCTTGTGATGAAGAGTAAATGGATCAGAATTAACAAGAATATACTATACACGTCGTATGATAGCAGTCTTAACTAATTTTTTTTCTTTCAGAATACGAGGCGATTGATGCAGGCTGTCAGACAGAACTACACATCTTAGTTTTAGTGATGAAATATGCTAGAAATAAGATGTGATCACATATACTCTACTTGTTTCATAACCTTGCTACAGCTGACTCATGACGAATGACGTTACTAATCCTTATTTGCAGCAATAAGTCAAAATCAAATATTTTCATGCCCCAGCAATTAATTATCAATCCCAACGCCATGTATTGCTTGCACAAAAAATGTATTACTAGTCCCAAATAATGCTACTAGTTTAAGAGATATTTATAGTACTAAATATAATGCAGATTTCTCAGATGTATTGAATACATTATGTCTATGTATTATTGGACCACAGACCTTGAGTAATAGTTGCAGTGTGTTGCATTTTAAATATGTTTTATGTCACTTGTATGATGATGAAACGTCCCCTTTGAACAATTATACAAATGACTGTGCTTAAACTGATACACAATATTTTTTTTAGCGCAACACAATCTGACTTTCAAAAATCCCTACAAAAAAAATGGCCCTGACTAACATTAACCTATGCGTTTCACAAATAGCTTACCTCACAAAAATCTTGGTTACTCGAACTACTGCAATACAGCCAGCGCCACTACTGCCAGCTAAATATAAGATTCAAACTATGGAAGGCACTAATTACTGATAGGGATAGTTAGCAAATGAAAGATATTAACAGAGAACAAACAATGTATTTACCTTAATATCATCACACACACACACACACACACACACACACACACACACACACACAGTTCATGACAAATTTCAGAACTCCGCCATCTCTCTCCCCACATCCACCACTGCTGACGGCTCACCTCCAACTGCTCAATGCTACGCGCTGTTAACAGCCCAGCTGCCCAACACTACAATGGCGAGTATTACAACAATGCAAAGCAGCCACAGACTGCACACAGCACAGCCAGTGATTTTCATACAGAGGTGGCGTTACCAATAAAAAAACCAAAACAGCCTACTTACATAGCCCCCATGCTCCCCACAAAAAATTTTACAAGTTGTTTTGGGCAGTGGCCAATAATGATTTGATAAAATTTTTCTTAATTACAATAACAAAGATATCAAATGCACACACTTATTGATACAATGTTGGTCAAAAGCTAAAATTTTCTCACAGCCCATACAGACAGTCCTGATCATTCATCACAGTGAAACTGCCGTTTCTTTTCTCAAAGTCTGAGCAGTAAAAGACAATGCACACAGAAGTAGTGGATTTCCATGCAGTCTTGAAGAATTAGTGTTGTCCTTCCAACGGAAAGACAGTGCTGACTCTTGACATGCTGACAGGTAATGGGCCACAACAGAGCAAACCCACAGCAGAGTCATTCGACGTTTTGAAGAATATTGGTAGGTAGGTCGTCACAGAGCAGACCCACTGTAGTCCTGGTAGAGATTACGGTACTGGTGGGCCACCAGAGGTGCAGACCCACTGCAGTCCTTGTAGAAATAATGGTACTGGTGAGTCAGCAAAGGTGTAGACCCACTGTAGTTCTTGTAGAAATGGCCAGCAGCCATCTATTGTGACTGTGCAGGTGCACAATCACCATTGAAGAGTCTTGCGGATAATATAGTAAGTCCATAAACCACCACTTGTGAACTCACAAAGTTTTTAATTGTCCTTAGAACCAGCAATGCTGTTATCCAGTCCCTTGCTGAATTATTAACACACACGCAAACACTAACAGTCCCTACTTCTCACATATTGTCCATATACTATGACAAACAAAAACGTGTGCAGTGAAATGTAACTTACAAGTTACTTAATTTGATGAACTGGTGTCAATTACAATTTTATAACATAAGAATACAATAACAAAGGTACAAAATACATCATTAAAGAACATAACAATACAGATAACATTTGTAGTAAAACAGGCTTTACAAAAGAATCGAAATAAACATATACATCAGTGTTACAGGAATTATGAGATAAGTAAATACATAAAAGATCAGAATAACTTTTGAAACATCAACTTTACACGTAAGCATTAAAACAAAACAGAATAAATAATGTCTAAGCATATTTACAAGGTAAATAACATATTATAAATGCAAATTATATTTGAGGATAACAGTATTCCTTATCATAGTGAATGTAGCTTAGTACTAGAAGAGAAAAAATTCTATGAAACAGCACACAGAGACAGGAAGAAAACAAATACACAAGGGTACACAAACACATAGAGGGATGACACAAAAGGAAAGGACAGGATTTGTTTTACTGCAGTATTTTGCATGGAGATCTCCCTTCGTTTATCATTATTCCCAAAAAGTCCTATCTATACCTACTTTCTGTACTTTTTTCGTATAACGTCTCAATGCATTTCTTCCAATTCATTGCAACTCATTCTCTTATATAGTCTACCCCCTCTTAAGCTAACTTAAATCTACTGAGCTCAGATGCTAAACTAAGGGGCGAGGCAATGCAGCATCACAAAACAATTAACACAAACAGCAATGACAAAAAAATGCAGATTTGCAAAGGAAGCAGCATTACAGAAATTAGCAAAGCAATTGCAATATTACAACTAATATAAGGCAATGTGCAGCAAACAAGAAAAATAAATCTGGCTTAGCAGAGTAACACAAATTAAAATTCAGTAGCACTATGACTGGCAAACAGCAGCAGAAAATTAAATAACTTATACCTAAACATGACATAGCTCAAGCAGAAAAAATATTACAATAAAAATGGCCATGTCTAATACCTATGTCACATCTTAATACTAGAGTGATGCATCACAATTTATTCTAGAAAAGAAGTTACCAAGTCATTAAAAATAGTATTTATGCAATTCCTGTGAAGGGAAATGTCTATTTGTGCTCTCTTTTCTAAGAAAGTTTATCAGAAACGTATTCTTTACTGGGTCTGTAGACAGAAAAGGGTGATATTAGTACATCTATTAAATTTTATAATAAGCAGTGCTGCAGTGCAGCTAGAAACTAGATATTAAAGAAAATGAGCAAATATGTACAAAGGAAGGCATGAAACATCATTCATTAGCCATATGGCATTTCATAAGGCAGTAAAAATCCTCTCAATTCTCGAGAAAGACGCTTGTCATAATCTGGTGTGCAGATGTAAGTATCTTTCCAAGTAATGAGCGTGTCGTATTTGTGGTGCTTTCTACAAAGGAATGTCAATAGCGAGGATAATGGCCTCCCTTTTTTTCTCTCCACCTAATGGCTTTCTTTTGTCAGACGACTACCTCTCAGCTGGGCGCCCAAAACGCATTACGTCAAGGTCACTTACCTTTCTAACTGAAATATTTAGAACAGCAGTTTCCGCTACAGTGACAGTCTCATATAAAAATATTTCATAGGTCAAGAATTTGGGTTACACATCTGTAGAAACAAAATCCTATAAATATAACAGTGTCCAAAAAATTTTCGCCGGAATTGTGATACATTCACGCATTTACACACATTTCATAACTCTTAAAGTACGATTCTTGGTTTCCAACATCCTTTTCATAAATCAGAGTCCCTAACCACTACTCATTATTCCTTACCTTATTCGTCGACACTTCTTCAATATTTCATCATAACAGATATGTAGCATACTCAATTAACTCATATAGCATCAGCTTATTGATCATAAACATACCGCAACAGCATAATACACATAGTCATCGTAATAATAACACCATAACACCTCAGTCAACTCTCAAAATCGTCGTAGCTTCCTCCAATAATTTCAAAACCTAAAGAAAATTCTCTGCTCATTTCAATAGTGTCATCTACCTCAAACGTACTTTAAAATCATGCTCCCTTACCAAATACATCATTCAAAGCTCTCATAGTATCACAATGGTTCCAAAAAAATATGAACAGTTCACAAAGTACAGACAAAATACAAGTTCATAAGTGTGAAGTTACCCAACTGTGTAATTGCGTAAACATGTGTCACTGATGTAGTAAAAAAAAATTTTATCTCTCAGTTAAATGATCAGATAGCTGTGTAATTTGTGTGTTAGAGAAATATGGTACCGATGTGTAAAGTTGTATAAGCAAATACCATATTAGCTAGGGCTCCTTGTGCTTGCCAAACACATGGTACACAAAGTAAGCGTGTACCCCCCTGAGGATTAATGTAATTATACCCTCAGGTGTTACAGATTACAACAATGTAATGAAATTATTACAGAAAACCTTTGTATCATTGTACTTCAAATATCTTTAAAAATAAATGTTTTAAGTATAAAATTAATCACAGAAATACGTGTACTGTAGCGCTAAACTGTGCGTCTTGTTGTGAGATAATCTCTGTGGAAGTGTCGTAGTTATTGTCCTCCGAAAGCAAAGTTCTGCAGAAGTCAATGTACTTACCTCATGATAAACAAAAGTGAAATGCTTTGCGTATAGATATCTTAGTTATTATGCTTATTGCCGTGATGAGGAAAGTACTGTGCTGTAACGTATTGTTGTCCTACGGAAACGGCTGTCTCCTTGTAGCTATAGCACAAAAGTTACTACTAAAACATGTTTTACTTTCCAGAATAATACAGAAAAACTGTGCAGATATAAAACAGATACAGCGCAAAAGCAACATTGTAAATTGTCACTCATTAGTAGCGTCGTGATAAAATCGTGTAGCTGTCACATAAACTAACCACTGTCTCATCTGGTATCTCACAGAAAGTACTTTAAATCCAGAATGTATTTTCAAGTAAACCAAAATGTTGCATTAAAATCTCATTAGCAGTACTGGTAAATGTTCTAAGTATGTAAGCCTTATAGTCGTTACATAATCGTGCAACTAACAAGCAAGAATGTACACACACAATAACACTGTGACATCTGTTCACTATAACAATGCATTCGTAATTTCTGTTTAAATAAGTTCTCTTGGTTCTTGATTGGATATTTAACTTCAAACATTGTTGTATGTTAACAGATTCTAAGTCTGACAAAGCATACTAGCAATGTAAAGTGAAAAGTTATATGGCAAAGACAAAGTTAAAAAGCAGATTATCTTTCAATAAACGGTTTTACGTGTGAAATGTGGTGTAAACCTTTACTCTTCCTAGTACGCAGACTTTCAACTGAAAAGCAATTGTCATGTTTTATATGTCGGTAAGGAATGCTAAATCTTTTCTCAAGGTTAGCGTCTGTGTTGTTTTTCTCTGAGCCAGCCGGCGCAGGTGGCTGCCTGCGGTGCGAGTCATTGTCTGTCCCTTTGTTGGCGCGCGTCGTTATTGGGATTAGGAGACCTAACTTCTACAAATTCACCTTGCCGAGAAGGCCCTGCCCTGTTTAAATCCCGCCAGTTCTGATGCAATTCAGGTCTGTCGTTACGAATATATCGTCTGTCGTCATGTCGGTAGATTCCGTAGTTTCTTCCTTGTCCGTCACGTGGTGGAGAATTTCTCCCTGAATCGTAACTGTGTGCCGAACTGTTGCGTCTGAAGTTATTCTGTCTCCCTTGATAATAATTGTTTTGGTTCCCATATTGTCTGTTTCTATGGTAATCTCTGTCATATTCGTTACTACGGAAATGCGATCTTTCTCTGTAACTACTGTTCTGCCAACGGTTGGCATACGGGTGGTGTCTGTTTTGGTCACGATTTGTGCTGTGAGAATAGCCTTGTCATGTCCAGTTATTACTTCTTTCATCGCGGAATTGCGACGGATGTGACCTGTAATTGTTGTGTTCCTGTTTTCGCGTTCCGCGATTGTCAGTGTCAATTTCTAATTCTTGTAAGAGTCCCTGAAATGCTTCAATGTCCTGCCAAAATAATATGTCGTAAATGTTCAGGCAGTTTGATTAAGCAAATGCGGATGAGTTCTGAGGGGCTGTATGGGTTTGACAGGTACTGATTCTTGTGCAACATGTCTTCAAAATCTTTCACAAAACTGGAGATTTCAGATTGTTCGAAATGTTTCATCATTATGATGCCATGTTTCACTCGGTCTTGTGTGGCTTGAGACCAACATGCTGAGAGGAAGGCATGGTAAAATTCTCCTTCACTGTGACAATCGTGAATGACCGATCGCATTCTTACAGCTGGTTCATTCTCTAAGTAGCCACACATAAATTCTAATCTGTGTTCTAACGACCAGTTGGGAGGAAAACAATGAGAGAATTGATGGAGCCATGCTTGTGGATGAATGTCGTTGCCAGAATTCTTAAATGTTTTGAATTTACGTGTAGTAATGAACAGCTTATAGTCAAAATCATCATGTCGGCGAGTCGCATATCTGTCATTGTTACGTTGTGCCGGCGGTTCTATCTCAAAATTCGGTGCACCTTGCCAATTTCTTTCATAATTTCCGAAGTGTCCTGTGTTATTATCTTGTGGGTGTTCCGTATTTCTAAGTCCCTCTTCCCGTGTTGGAGCGCGAGTGTCCTCTGAAATACGTAATTCTTGTATTACTTGTGTCAGCTGATCTTGTACTTCCCGGATTTCTCTTTGGTGTTGCGTATTAATTTGATTCAGATTTTGTTTCAGTTTCCTAATTTGTTCGCTCTCTTCTGTGTCATTAAAGACTACCGGTTTGGTGTCATTCAGATTATCATCTACCTTCGTAGATAAATTATTTAGCTGATCCGAAAGTTCAACTACTTTCTCTGATAATGAACTAATTTCCTCCATGTGTCTTTCTGAACCAATTTTCAGAGTATCTACTGTGTCCTTTAAGTTTTCTTGAGTTTTTGCAAGTTGCATAACCGAATCGGTAGATGCAACTGAGTCAATTTTAGCTTGCTGGGTCTCATGATTTTGATGAACAATAGATGCAGTTCTTTTATGGCTGCTTCGTGATTCTGTGATGCATTTTCATGCCGCGAAAAAATAGATTGAAAATGCTCACAAATTTGTGTTTTTACGTCATTACAGACTTTTTGACATTTCGATTCAATGTTATGTAACTCAGTAGTTAAATCTTCACGTGTTTGTTCAAGTGTGGTGTCTAACTTTTGAAGATTTTGTTCCATTGTGTCTAACTTTTTAAGATTTTGTTCCACTGTGTCTAACTGTTGCTGTGTTTGTCTCTGGTGTTGTTCCATTGTGTCTAACTGTTGCTGTGTTTGTCTCTGGTGTTGTTCCATTGTGTCTAACTTTTCAAGCTTTTGTCCCATTTGTTGCATTAATTGTAATAACAATGCACTGGTGTCTGAAACATGTTCCTCAGTGCTTTTCGGCAGTGAATTTGCACCGGCAACATTCACATTTTGACAAGCGGAAAATGTGTCTTGACTCATTTGAAAAAACGGTGAGGACGCAAAACCTGAATCTACAGTATTTGCAAAATTGTGTCCTGTCATTTCGGATTCCTGAGGCAAGCTGTTGCCGAGCGATCGATCGATAATGCTTCCCTGTTCACTACCTGTTTCACTGTCTACGCCATTGTTTGCAGCCCGCTCCATTTCCCTATGCACAGTTACCAAATTACTACTTTGAACGTCTGTTAATTCATTACACAGTGGTGCTGGTAAGCTACGCTCGTCGTCACTATTATTTCTCAGTTTACTTTGGAGCCTAGTGTTACGTTTTTCACACGCCATTATTGTCACAATATTTCACACGATAACACAGAAAAGCACAATTTGAAGAGCAAAAATAAGAGAACACATTAACATAGCACTGAAAAAAATATCTAGTTAATTGCAAGCGCAGCTGCGAAATACTTGGTGCAAATCTACATGCATGCCACAACTGTTTTACTGTACAACAATGAAAGGCTGCAACTATAAAGGAGATTCTCTCTACAATTACGCGCTAGCAATAAACAATAGCTACACTAATTACACAAACTACAAGAAAAAAATCAGAAGATTCCAGTGAGGTATCCTCGGCTAAGAGTCGACATATGAAACGTCCCCTTTGAACAATTATATAAATGACTGTGCTTAAACTGATACACAATATTTTTTTTAGCGCAACGCAATCTGATTTTCAAAAATCCCTACAAAAAAAAAGGCCCTGACTAACATTAACTTATGCGTTTCACAAATCGCTTACCTCACAAAAATCTTGGTTACTCGATCTACTGCAATACAGCCAGCGCCACTACTGCCAGCTAAATAAAAGATTCAAACTATGGAAGGCACTAACTACTGATGGGGATAGTTAGCAAATGAAAGATATTAATAGAGAACAAATAATGTATTTACCTTAATATCATCATATATATATATATATATATATATATATATATATATATATATATATATATATATATATATATATATATAGCAGTTCATGACAAATTTCAAAACTCCGCCATCTCTCTCCCCACATCCACCACTGCTGGCGGCTCATCTCCAACTGCTCAACGCTACGCGCTGTTAACAGCCCAGCTGCCCAACACTACAATGGCGAGTATTACAACAATGCAAAGCAGCCACAGACTGCACACAGCACAGCCAGTGATTTTCATACAGAGGTGGCGTTACCAATAAAAAAACCTAAACAGCCTACTTACAATGAGTTCTGAGTAATACTGAATGATGTTTTGTATTAATGCATAAATGCTCTGTCAATAATTAACTCTCATTTTTAATGATGACTTCTGAATAATACTGAATAATGTTTTATAAAAAGTATATGAATACTTTGTAACTGGCCAATGAATGCCACTGTTTTTTTATATTTTTAAATTTGTCTTATATCACTTACATGATATCATATATGAATACCACTAGCTTGATGATACACTCATTAGCTCCTGTTTTGAATGATGACTTCTGAATAATGCATAAAAATGGTTTGTAACTGGCCAATGAGTGCCAATGATTACTATAACTAGATGAATTATGTAAATGGTATGCCATTAATTAACTCTTACTTTGAATGATGACTTCTGAACAATGCATAAATATGGTTTGTAACTGGCCAGTGAGTGCCAATATTTAGTGTAATCAGATGACTTATGAATAATGTTCTGTAATACTCCATACATAGTACAGAAATGTTTAATAACTAGGCAATGAGTGCCAACAATTACTCAAATCGGTTGATAGACTAGTGTAATTCTCTATGATGACTAGCATAAGACTTAATGTCCTTCACCTTCTGACCTAATTACCAGAAATTACTGCAATATCCGTTTGTCCTGTCTATCCTCATGATCATGGAGCACTATATTTGGTTTTTGCACTAATTCTACGTTGATGTACCTTACAAGAATGTGGTGTTGACACATCATGCTGTCCACCACCTTGAACGATGGAGGTGTTATTATGGTCGCACTGTTTGGTGTACCTAATGTACTACCAAAATGATAACATTGAATATTAATACGACATTTCAGTGTCTTGGCTACACTGATTAATACTTCAGGGAAGAGAACTTCAGATTGTCTCACTTGGTGTTGTGCTTCTGTAGAAAGATATGGACTTTCAGTGCAGCTACGTGCAACCTACTGTGCTACAACCATGATGCAATCCTTCCCTTTCCTATCCTAGTTCTTGTAAAATGGTAAAAAATATATACAGTGCGTGTGCACTTTATGTCATTTATTAATATGTTTTGTACTCATTGCGTATCCTAGTTCTTGTAAAATGGTAAAAAATATATACAGTGCGTGTACACTTTATGTCATTTATTAATGTGTTTTGTACTCATTGCGTATACATTTTGTCATTGCTTGATATGTTCTGTACTCAGTGCATGTGCACTCTATTTCATTTCATGTTCTGCACTTATATATATATATATATATATATATATATATATATATATATATATATATATATATATATATATATATATATACTCTGTGACTGTAAACTTAGTTAATTAAGTAGATTTTAGAAAAATTTGTTGCTCATGGCAAGTCCAATTGACTCACCATCACTGCCAAATTTCCCCCCCCCCCCTCCAGTGGAGGGTTATGTAAGAGGTCCGAGCATATGTAATTTCGATGTAGTGCTCATGCGCTGCCTGCGATATGCAAGGTATAAGAAAATCTCTGACCAGAGAGCAGTGTTGACTGCAGTAGGAACTGTGTAGCTGTAGCAGTAAATTGTTGCTAGTCTGCAGTCTGCTCTGGTGTATCGTGTTGGCTGGCCCGGTCGTGGTGCAACGATGCCAGAGCCTGAGTATTATTGTATAAGGTAAAAAGCAGCCTCGCGCATATGTAGTAATGTTATCTGAAGTCGCATGTAAATGTTTTAAAACTCTCTTAATAATAATCTTCCTCATAAAAAGTAACTTTTAACAACCATTCATTTCAATTTAAAGAATTTACTAATTTCTCCCATCCATGATCATCCCGATTATTGCAATAGAAAAATCAGTTGCTTCCTTTCATAAATGAGATATATATCGGCCAGCATTGCACAGAGCTGTGTCGGAAAAATTTATTGTAAGAGCAGATATATCCGGCGACTTCATTGAGGTAAGAATTTTTCCCTTTTTTTTTTATTCAGAATGATCTTTCAGGGCCATGACGCAGCACTGCTGTCGTCCAAAATTTACCAGGTTAAATTCACAGTGAATTATTGAAAAGTCATAAGTGAGCAACAATTTAATTGAGAGGTTAGTTACATTGTATTATTACCAGATTACTGAATTTATTTATTTTTTGTTGGGACGTTACACTGAATGTGAACGACATAATTATAATTTTTTACTGTGAGAGATTTAGGAATTTTTGTGTTGTGGGGTTACGCTAAATGTGAACGAATTTTGAGCTTGGATTAAATCAGAAAGAATTTTGTGTGGAGGTTAATGTTAAAAGAATTTTGTAGGGAGGTTACAAAAGAGAAAGAATTTTTGTGGGGAGATTAAATGAGAATGAATTTTGTGTGGAGGTTACACTGTGAAAGAATTTTGTCTTGAGGTCACACTAAATTAGAATCATACTCATATTATTTATTTTTATTTTGTAGGGAGGTTACAACCTATACGGCACACCATGCCCCTTGCGTTATTCACCAATTCCAGGTTCCTTTCTTCTACCCTTTTCAACTTTCATTTCCTGGCTGGTTGTCAATAACCGTGGTATCCCCTCCACCGTTTCTTTAAACGGTTTTATGTGACTGACATATATAACAGACGTTTTCGTGGGGAACTGTAGCTTCACGTTGACCAGTGAGATCATTTCCGCTACCTGATTTGGCCGCTGGTATTTTGTTAAAAATTTCTTCATTTTCTCCTGTGACATACAGGGACTATTGACCGTCACCCAATGTCCCACGTGGTAATGCGGCAGTTTTCCCATGCATCTGCTTGGTTATTCCTGGCAGTCCAGTGTCTTCCTGTCTGCCATTTGTACATTCCTCCAAACTTCTTTAATTCTCCTGGCAAACTTCCTCACTGACTCACCATCCGGTGAGGAATCAAAACAGCGGTGTGAGACGGATTTTCGAGTCCTTTTTTTTGGGGGGGGGGGGTCATCTGTCTTCTGACTGGCTTCTGCGGCCCGCCAGGAATTCCCCTCCTTTGCCAAATTCTTCATCTCACAGTACCATTTGCAACGCTTCGATTCTCTTCTCTTACCGTTTTCCCACAGTCCATGTTACACTACCAAACAATGCTGTGCTTATGACGTTCATTCTCAGAAATTTCTTTCTCAAATTAAGGCCTATGTTTGATATTAGTAGACTTCTCTTGGCCAGGAATTCCCTTTATGCCAGTACTAGTCTGCTTTACATGTCGTCCATGCTCTTTAACTTCATCTACTTTGTGACCATCAATTCTGATGTTAAGTTTCTCGCCGTTCTCGTTCTGCTACTTCTCATTACTTTCGTCTTTCTTCGATTTACTCTCAATTCATAAACTGCACTCACTAAATTGTTCATTCCTTTCATAAATCATGTAATTCTTCTTCACATTTTCTCAAGATAGCAATGCCGTCAGCAAATCGTATCATTGATACCCTTTCACCTTGAATTTTAATTCCACTCCTGAAACTTTCTTTTATTTCCATCATTGCTTCTTCGATGTCCAGATTGAACAGTAGGGGGGAAAGACTACACCCCTGTCTTACAAACTTTTTAATCCGAGCACTTCGTCCTTGGTCGTCCACTCTCAATATTGCCTTTTGCTTCTTGTACATATTGTATAGTATCCATCTCTCCCTATAGCTTACCCCTATTTTTCTCAGAATTTTGAACATCTTGCACCACTTTACATTGTCGAACACTTTTTCCAAGTCGACAAATCCTATGAATGTTTCTCAAATTTTCTTTAGTCTTTCTTTCATTATCAGCTGCAACATCACTATTGCCTCTTTGGTGCCTTTACCTTTCCTAAAGCGAAACTTCTCGTCATCTAGCACATCCTCAGTCTTTTATCCGTTCTTCTGTACATTATTCTTGTCAACAACTTGCATGAGCTGCTAAGCTGATTGTGCCATAATTCTCGCACTTGTCAGTTCCTGCAGTCTTCGGAAGAGTGTTGATGATATTTTTCCGAAAGTCAAATCGTATTGTCGACAGACTCATACATTCTGCACATCAAGGTGATGAGTCGTTTTGTTGCCACTTCACCCAATGATTTTACAAATTCTGATGGAATGTTATCTTCCTTTTGCCTTATTTGACCTTCAGTCCTACAAAACTCTCCTGAATTTTGATTCTAATACTGGGTCCCCTATCTCTTCTAAATCGACTCTTGTTTCTTCTTCTATCATGTCATAGAGGCCTTCAGTGTTCTGTTTCCACCTATCCGCTTTCTCCTGTGCATTTAACAATGGAATTTCCGTTGCTTTCTTGATGCTACCACCCTTGCTTTTAATGTCACTGAAGGTTGTTTGGACTTTCCTATATACTAAGTCAGTCTTTCTGACAATCATTTCTTTTTCGATTTCTTCTCATTTTTCATGCAGGCATTTCGTCTTAGCTTCCCTTCACTTCCTATTTATTTCATTCCTCAGCGATTTGTATTTCTGCATTCCTGATTTTCCCTGAACATTTTTGTACTACCTTCATTCATCGAGCAACTGAAGTATTTCTTCTGCTAGTCATGGTTTCTTCGCAGTCACCTTCTTTGTACCTAAGTTTTTTTCAACTTCTGTGATTGCCCTTTTTAGAGATGTCCATTTCTCTTCGACTGTACTGTCTACTGACCTATTGCTTATTGCTGTATCTATAGCCTTAGAGAACTTTAAGCGTGTCTTGTCATGCTTTAATACTTCCATATCCCACTTCTTTGTGTATTGATTCTTAGTGATTAAACTTCAGCCTACTCTTCATCACTACTGCATTGTTATCTGAGTCTATATCTGTTCCTTTGTACGCCTTACAATCCAGTATCTTATTTCAGAATCTCTGTCTGACCATAATGTAATCTAAGTGGGATCTTCCCATACCTCCTCCTCTTGTGATTCTTGAACAGAGAATTCGCTGTTACTAGTTGAAATTTATTACAGAACTCAAATAGACTTCCCTCTCTCTGATTCCGTGTCCCACGCCCATATTCTCCTGTAACCTTTTCTTCTACTCCTTCCCCTACAATGCATTCCAGTCCCCCATGACTATTAGATTTTCATCTCCTTTTATGTATCGTGTTACACATTCAATACCCTTATATACTTTCTCTATCTCTTCATCTTCAGCTTGCGACGTCGGCATGTATTCCTGAACTATCGTTGTTGGTGTTGGTTTGCTGTCGTTTTTGATAAGAATAACTCTATCACTGAACTGTTCACTGTGACACACTCTTTGCCCCACCTTTTTATTCACTGCGAATCATAATTGCATTGTATCAGTTTCTGCTGTTGTTGATATTATGCTGTACTCATCTGACCAGAAATCCTTGTCTTCTTCACATTTCACTTCACTGATCCATACTATGTCTAGATTGAGCCTTTGCGTTTCCCTTTTAAGATCTTCTAGCTTCCCTACCACATTCAAGCTTCTGGCATTCCACACTCCGACTCGTAGAACATTATCCTTTGGTTGAGTATTCAAGCTTTTTCTCATGATCGCCTCATTCTTCGCAGTCCCCTTCTGGAGATCCGAATGAGGGACTATACCGTAATCTTTTGCCAATAGAGAGATCAATCATGACACTTTTTCAGTTACAGGCCACATATCCTGTGGATACATGCCATGTGTTTTTAATGGGGTGGTTTCCGTTGCCTTCAACAAACTGATGCCGTTGATCAATACTGATTCTTCCGCCTTTAGGGGTAGTTTGCCACGCCAAAGACAAGAGAGTGCCCTGAACCTCGGTCCGCTTCTCCACCCCGTTCGACAATGGCGTTGGCAGAATGAGGTTGACTTCTTATGCCGGAAGTCTTCGGCCGCCAATGCTGACCATTAATTAAAATTTAAGCTATTGCGGGTTTCGAACTGAGGACTGAGGACATTTTGGTTTTAAATCAATGACGCTACCCCCTTGTTTTCATTTTGTTTGGTATTGTTCGTTGCGTTTGGTCTGGGCGGACGTCACAAGACATCCGTTATAGTTGATCGTTGATTCCTTTACTTAGTTTTTATTACAGAGGGCGAGCAGCCCTCTGACCGAGCACGCTGAGCTACCGTACTGGCACGACAAGCCCATTGCCGTATGGCCCTTTGAATTTTAAGTGCACTGTACAGATGGTAAACAGATTTTCTAGTGCCATGTCTGGATCCTACATAATAGCTAAATATCTTTGTAATTGTCTTGGACACAAGTTCCATTCCCCCATTGGTCTGCAGATGAAATTCACTCGTCTGTAACTTCAATATACGCAACACACGAGATAGGTGTTTCATTTAGTCCGCGGCAAAATTCGTACCTTGGTCCGTAATTATGGTCTCAGATACCCCAAACTTTAAAATCCAGTTATTTACTAACAGTTACGTTACCGTTCTAGCCCGTTTATCTGGCATAGATACCATTGCAAAAAATCGAGAAAAATGATCGATGATCATGAGAACGTACCTATTTCCTGCGGGTGTTTTATTGAGGACATTCAACCCTACTCTAGAAAGTGAACTAGATGCATCTGGCAACCTTTGCAATGACTCTTTATGATGCGAAATGGTGGCCCTCTGCATGCATAGCACACAGTCCTTAACATACTGCTCCATGCCACGCTTTCTGTTCTTCCACAAAACTCCTCTGCTACACGTCTGTCCGTTGCACATCGCCCATCACGATCTGACAGCATATGGTCGTGAGCTCGCTGCAAAACTTGATTTCGAAAACCGTCTGTAACCACCACATGTGGTCCAAACCTCATCGTTCTACACAACAAACCTTCTTGCATAACGAAATGTGGCACTCCTTACCCCTTGCTTGTGCTCTCTGCCACTCTTCAACGCTCTTCCCTAGCGTATTTAACACTGCTACTCTTCCGCTTAACGAATCTGCATTTGTGTGGGATCTCACTGGCTTATGGATTACCTCATACTCGAATTCACTAATCACGTGCACCAGATAGATTACCTGAGTTTGCGCAAAATGGCACTTGCCCACACCCAGCGTTAGTTGTGCCATTTGTAATCTACCAAAGACATCCTCCAAACGTCTCACATGCTCTGGTAAAACCTTTGAATAGACAGTTATTTCATCAAGGTGTACCAAAAAATCGCTGAAAAGTTGCCAGTGCGTTCTTTAGCTCAAATGATATGCGTTTGTAGTGAAAATGTGCTGCTGGAACGGTAAACACTGTCCTCGGACATTCTTCAGGCACCGCCTCCAATGGATGGTATCTGCTACTGAGATCCACAGTTGTAAAGAACCGACACTGACACAGATTATCCAACGTTTCCATGATGTTTGTAATTGGATAAGCATCAGAAATGATTGGCGCGTTTAGATATCTGTAGTCACAGCAAAATCTGTATTTCCATGTCGCGATTTCTTTGTCACGATGACAATATTGGTGCTCCAAGGACTATCACTCGGTTCTATGAGTCCATCCTGTTGTCGTTGTTCAACAAATTCCTCTACCAATGGCTGCTGCTGCTTTGCTATACAGGATGGCTTCATATAAATTGGTGCACTGTCCCCTATCGGTGTGTGACGTTGTGTCGGTGGGGTTGCCGGTAACCCTTCTTTCGGACAAAATACATCAATTCAACAACAATTTCTCCATAGCCATTAGATCACTGCCAGCCTGCCGTTCTGGCCGAGCGTTTCTAGAACCTCAGGCCGGAACCACGCGGCTGCTGCGGTCGCAGGTTCGAATCCTGCCTTGGGCATGAATGTGTGTGATGTCCTTAGGTTTAAGTAGTTCTAAGTCTAGGGAACTGATGACCTCAGACGTTAAGTCCTCCTATTTCCATCCATTGTACTGTAAATTTTTTCCTTATTTTGTTACCTGAAGATATGACATTTCGGTGTCTTTATATATTGTAATTGTTTTACAATTTGCACACACACACACACACACACACACACACACACACATATATATATATATATATATATATATATATATATATATATATATATATATATACGCATTTATGTCGAACGATTACATCGATAGGTCGTGTGGAGAACGAAAGTGTTTAGGATCTTTGGTAGTGTTAACTCTGCCGCGTGGAGCGCGGGCAGAGCAGAGTCTGGCGGGAGTAGGGCGGTGCAGCAGGTGTGCTGAGTGACGCTCCCGCGAGTTGCCGCGCTTTCTGGGTTTGGCAGCATGTAATTGCGCTCAACTTGCTATGATAGTTTCTGGTAGGGTGTCGCGGACGGGAAACATTTAGCTTGCACATATCAAGAGCCCGTTTCGCCTGGTGACCGTGTCGGGAAGAAGGCGTGCCAACATCCAGCTTCTGTAACAGCGACGGCCGGCAATAAGTGATTGTCGCCACCCCGTCGATCGACGACTTCAAGCCTTCAATCAACCAACAAGGAGGACTGAAAGCACGTAAAGTTTTAGAACTGTATGGCAGACCTCAGCTTTTCAAACTGTTCCATTTGCATCACTAAAAATACAGCAACTTAGCATGAACCTTTGTTGCTCATTGTCCCAATCGCGTTACCAGGCAGGGTCCCTTCCTTTTCCGAACTGAACCCGAGTGTCTTTGAAATTCAAACGCCAGCGTTAAAGTCATTTCATTCCATTTCACTGCTTTAATTTCAAAGTTCAGTTAAAGTATTCGTAGCTGGCTACAATAAACAAACAGAACTATATTTAGATTACACAAGCACAAATTAAGAATACGAGTTTTGTTACCATATTTTAGCTTACCTGTGACTGCAGCTCAGCTTGGTACGTACTAAATTTTACTGTTGTTAACTGTTCAAAATTATTTAATTCAAGTTCAAAGTTAAATCTCTTATTTCTAAATTGCGTAGATTCAAGTTGGTTTTGAGATGATTGTTCAGGTAGCACAAGACTAACCTTATTTCATTTAATTTCGTTGTGGTTCAGAAACAAAGTTCACTATTAATTTCAGTCACTAAATTAACTTTCAATTTTCCGGTTTTATTAATTCTTTTGCTAAAGTAAGTCAGAGTGTAGCGAAATTTATTACTTATGACAAACATTCAGTTTTCACACAACACGTCTCAACCTTCAGTTGCCACGCTTTTAGTGCTAATTATATGTGTATTAACCTTTCCCTTTCAGTTATTATAGTAGTTGTTCATATGACTGGCGACCATAATTTTCCCCAAATCACAAATATCTAAGAAACGCCCAGTTAATTGTTAACGTAACGACCGCACATTTACTTTCTTTGTTAACTTTACCCTTTTTCAAAATTAATTTACACCCATTTCATTTGCATTTTTCCTTTCATTTATATGTAACCCTTCCTTCCTCTTTACCGACAAATTAACTTCGGTGACGATTGCTTTTCCCAAATTTCCATTAGGTACACGCGGTTTAATTTTTCACTGTCATTGGGGTCCATAAGTGAGGGGGAGGTTTCAAGTCCCATAGTGCTTAGAACCATTTCAACCATCACTGCCCTCTTAACATTTATGCATTAATGGTTTGCTTGAGGCTTTCCTCTAGGCTGGACGTAACGAAGTCCTGATCTTCCAGGACTTCCAGAGTGGCTGTTATTGCACCCGTTGACAGAATCACCTCCCCTCTGCCAAAGTTATCCACGCTAACTGGAATCATCTGTTCTCCATTAATGCCAATAACATGCACTAAACTGCGGATAAAACGATACGAACTATCCAACATTACATTGCTGAACATATAATGTTTCCCTCAGCAAATCGGTATTCACTGAATCCCACACTGTCTCTCCCGTACCTGCTGGTATTTTATTCTGCTGATCGCTCTTACTGGAAACGTATGCGGTTTAGTAATAGGTGAACCTTGCACCATTGTCCCAGTTGCAACTATTTCCCCCAGTTCAAACAAAGTCCCACCGAGTTCCAGTGTACGTTGCAAAAGATCAGTCTTAGCATGATGTTTGTCGAGAAACTCTAGCCCGAGAATCACTGAATAACCTATGCCTATGTATGGCAACACCTCCATTTGTTCACTGAACTTAGTTTTCCCAACCAGAAACTCCTGTACCCAATGATTCCACCCTACTACTAACAACCATACTGTGATAACCTCAGTCTCCTCTTTCCCACGAGGTCCAGCCTGATAATGGACATATTCGTACCTGTGTCCAGCACAAATCTCTGTGTGCTGCCACACACTAAGCCCACTAATCTACATTCTGTCTTTGCACTAACAGTCTATCGTGACTGCCTTCCAACGGCTGAAGCAGTCCCATTTGCCTTCAATGGCTGCTTTCCTTCCTGGTGCTTTCCAACCTTTCTACCCCGTCTGTTCAGTTTAGATGGCTCAGTGGCAGCTCATATCTTAAGCCAGAAAGGTCCATTCATTCTGGTCACCAGGTGCCTCAATCAGATGCCCACATGCCAGGCACAGTTGTCCTAGGAAACCAGCCACATATTTACAATTGTAAATATAATTAAATATTATGATCGTAGCGCCAGTGTTGTGGCATTCGACAACGAGCAAAGTATCGGAAATACCTCCTCCTAATGACTGCAGCCCTGGAAATGTCAATTTCCCACATACATCTTTATCCTTCCTATGAATGGACATACAATCCTGGAAATTGAAATAAGAACACCGTGAATTCATTGTCCCAGGAAGGGGAAACTTTATTGACACATTCCTGGGGTCAGATACATCACATGATCACACTGACAGAACCACAGGCACATAGACACAGGCAACAGAGCATGCACAATGTCGGCACTAGTACAGTGTATATCCACCTTTCGCAGCAATGCAGGCTGCTATTCTCCCATGGAGACGATCGTAGAGATGCTGGATGTAGTCCTGTGGAACGGCTTGCCATGCCATTTCCCCTGGCGCCTCAGTTGGACCAGCGTTCGTGCTGGACGTGCAGGCCGCGTGAGACGACGCTTCATCCAGTCCCAAACATGCTCAATGGGGGACAGATATGGAGATCTTGCTGGCCAGGGTAGTTGACTTACACCTTCTAGGACACGTTGGGTGGCACGGGATACATGCGGACGTGCATTGTCCTGTTGGAACAGCAAGTTCCCTTGCCGGTCTAGGAATGGTAGAACGATGGGTTCGATGACGGTTTGGATGTACCGTGCACTATTCAGTGTCCCCTCGACGATCACCAGTGGTGTACGGCCAGTGTAGGAGATCGCTGCCCACACCATGATGCCGGGTGTTGGCCCTGTGTGCCTCGGTCGTATGCAGTCCTGATTGTGGCGCTCACCTGCACGGCGCCAAACACGCATACGACCATCATTGGCACCAAGGCAGAAGCGACTCTCATCGCTGAAGACGACACGTCTCCATTCGTCCCTCCATTCACGCCTGTCGCGACACCACTGGAGGCGGGCTGCACGATGTTGGGGCGTGAGCGGAAGACGGCCTAACGGTGTGCGGGACCGTAGCCCAGCTTCATGGAGACGGTTGCGAATGGTCCTCGCCGATACCCCAGGAGCAACAGTGTCCCTAATTTGCTGGGAAGTGGCGGTGCGGTCCCCTACGGCACTGCGTAGGATCCTACGGTCTTGGCGTGCATCCGTGCGTCGCTGCGGTCCGGTCCCAGGTCGACGGGCACGTGCACCTTCCGCCGACCACTGGCGACAACATCGATGTACTGTGGAGACCTCACGCCCCACGTGTTGAGCGATTCGGCGGTACGTCCACCCGGCCTCCCGCATGCCCACTATACGCCCTAGCTCAAAGTCCGTCAACTGCACATACGGTTCACGTCCACGCTGTCGCGGCATGCTACCAGTGTTAAAGGCTTGCGATGGAGCTCCGTATGCCACGGCAAACTGGCTGACACTGACGGCGGCGGTGCACAAATGCTGCGCAGCTAGCGCCATTCGACGGCCAACACCGCGGTTCCTGGTGTGTCCGCTGTGCCGTGCGTGTGATCATTGCTTGTACAGCCCTCTCGCAGTGTCCGGAGCAAGTATGGTGGGTCTGACACATCGGTGTCAATGTGTTCTTTTTTCCATTTCCAGGAGTGTAATTTCACACGTAAAATCATTCATAACTGTTATGGCTCTCAACGGAGGTAGTGACTTAAGATCGGCAAAATTACAAAAAGTGACGGAAAATACGTAGAAGTTGAGTAAAAATACGTCCCTATGTGGTCAAGCCAAGAAAGAATGATGGCATACTTCCATGTCTGCTTGGTACAGGAAAATTCTTGTACATGGGAACGAATATGTGACAGCAAGAGGGATAAGAGAAAAAGTTGACATGTAAGTACCGGGAACTAGGGAAGCTGTCATTTGTCGTGTACAGCGGTATGATGGCTGGAATAGACTAACATGGATTAACACGAAATGTAGATTAATAAATTTATGTATGTCGGAATACAAGTCCCCATGTGACCCCACAGTTATAGGCAACCACTTTGTAAATTTTTATGAAGTGTGCTTAGCCTAAGAGCATTGCATTACCAGCTTGGTGTCTGCAACATGTAACTACAGGATTGATCGCAAGTTTGACCCTGTGCAAGACCGCTTACACGTTTTAAGCTCTAAGAAACGGTATTTACAATGTGCGTTTTTGTACTCTCTACCAATCGCAACCACGCAATGTCAGCTAACAAATGCTTTAACGGAACGGTTGCTGCATGATTTTCAACAACATTATGCGGTATGTCTGTTGAGATAATAGGGGTGCATACAAATTGGCTGCTGTCTTTGATGCTTCCCTGGAAAAGAGAACAACCTGCGTCTAAACTGTCATAGATTTGCGTTAAAGGGTGATCAATGGCCTTCGATTGAGAGGGATTGTAACGAGGTGTGATTTAATGGTAGACTGATGATGCATTCGAGAGAGGAAGAGAGGTTGTGGCATTTATTTTATCACACATTTAACCATTTTTTACGTTGATCTCTCGACGTGTATTTGCTGTGTGGTGTAATCTGCATCCAGCTCATATACAGCTGTGTGTTCTGTGTGTGATTTAGAGCGTCATCTCCGTGCAATCGTTATCACCAATCCTCTCAATACGGCAGTCAGCAGATAAATTCCAACGGATGTGTGATGAATAATGTCCACCAAACCGATGGAAAACCTACTTTGGCACCCTACTCCACACTAACGAAGATGTATGTGAAGAATTCCTTCCCCCTCCCACATCTTAGCCTTAAATCGAGTCTTCAGTTTCATAACTGCAGTGATTCTAAGTTACTGACAAGGGTTTGTGAGGTACTGCAACCCCTGTGTATACATCTCTTCATGGAATTAGAGTACCATGGCGCGTAATTTCACATGTCAAACACCACACCATGCATTGGTCTGTTTCTCCGTAAGACGTCATTGTTTCATGCATTTTCCGTTATTGAAGATCATTTTATAGGGCTGATGCGAGCGAACCGTAATCGGATGTGAACCGTGTGCGCTACATACCTCCAGAAAACTGCATAGCTCAAGGATCACAAAGAATCTATGTTTTATTTTTTTCCTTCGGTGCAGAAGGTAGTAGTTTTATAATTTAAAAGTTTGTCACCACAGTGAATGGGAGAGAAAAGTTGCAGGTGTTGAAAATATATTTCCTTTATTAGAGTATTAACAGATTTTCATTCCATGGGACTAAGATATCAGAAACTGCACTGCCTTAACATTATAACACGCTTAAGTGCAGAACTGTGCAGCCCTAGAAGTGTGTGTTTATGTTCTAAGATAATTTCTCTCTCTCCGGTACCTTCTTTGTATGGAACCCAAACACTAAAGAGTTTTACAGAATTGGTATCACAAGTGATGAACGTAAAATGTTTCAATCTCCATTATATGTAAATCATATATTTCTTCTTGTTCTTAACCGTTTGTTATTTCACCACAACACTCTCAAATCTGTCAGGCTTGTATGTACTATATAACAATAAGGACTGCTAAATTTCTCAGCATGCAAGCATGTAGAGAGACTGTGTGTAATTGGATGTGTGAGGTGAGTAAGATTGGTACGGAACAGTCTTTGCAGAACGGGAGTTAACAGTATTGGAATGAGAATACTGACCTATATCACTAGTGTTGGTCATTACAAGTTTGGAACACGTGTTGTACTCTTTGCAAAAGCAAAGTGCATTGACTATGTGGAACTCAGCTCATTCTGTTGTTTCACAAGATGTCGAATGTAGTGGGTGTAGTATCCTGCTACTTACGGTCAGTTCCAAATTAAATAAGACAGAATGTTGCAGGCAGACGGAGCAAGAGTTACGAGATGCATAGAGAGAAGCCATCTAAAAGCTTGTCCAGGGTCTTTGGCCGATAGATTCGACAAAGGGGTAGCCCGTTTCGAAATAAAGGGCAGAGTGCTAGATCTTTGCAGATCCAACTTTATCCTACGAATGTGGGGATACTTTGTGACTCCCAACCACATAGGGAGAGATGGCAAATCGTAATAAAAAAATGGTTCAAATGGCTCTGAGCACTATGCGACTTAACATCTGAGGTCATCAGTCCCGTAGAACTTAGAACTACTTAAACCTAACTAACCTAATGACAGCACACAACACCCAGTCATCACGAAAATCGTAATAAAATCTTACAGAATTTATGAGGTGTTTAGGCTAAGGAACGTAGTTTTTGCATCACCTCTCTACTGATGGCTATTTCCTAGACTAAGAAATAATGTATGCGTTATGTCATGGAGGTAGTATAACAAGGTTCACGATATGTCCACAAGTATTTGACCCTCGCAAAGTAATGGAGGGGTTGGTTTCGCAGTGGTACTGAAATTGAGAACTGTGCGGCAATATCATTGGCTGATGGCTTCAAAAGATCGACATGATGAGACGTTTTGCTGATGTGACGATTCATCGAGGTTTGGAACACGAGTAATTGAGTAAAATGCGTTGAAATTACAGAAAATACGGTAAAATTACGAAAATTGATGGAAAATACGTAAAACTGATGAAAATCCAACAAAAAATGTGCAAGGACGAGGGTACTTACATGCTCGACTTGGAATATGAAAATCGCTCCACTGTTCCACCAGTGGAATTGACAACTGATGGTGCAAACTATCTGTGCTTTATGGGTTTAAGTGCTGAAGATTACCCCGTTGTTCCAGGTGAGGGTTATGCATTACAGAATCACTTAGAGACGAAATTAGTGCAGTCGGTAAACAATGCTCTGAAAATACAACACAGTTACGCGACGAGTTTAAATTAATGACAGCAGAACTTTCGCGCACACTGGATGCAAAAGTAGACGCGAAATTCGACCAACAGAACACTCAAATTGACGAACGTTTTAATCACCACCTACAAAACAGTGAAACGCGTTTCCGTAAATTTATACAGGAACGAAATAAAGTAAAACGACAAGTCATGGAAACAATTACCGCACAGAGACAGGAAGATAAACGCAAATTGTTTACGAAAGCAAAAACATACGTAGACAACGATATTGCTACTGTATCAGACGAAATTAATACAATCAAACAGTTGAACACCGAGTTGCGTGATGAAATTTCCGATCTTAAATCAAAAACAGATACACACACAGTAGATTTTCAGACAGTGACCGACAGACTCGAACAATCAGAACTAACACAGGATTCCGATGTCATCAAAGCTGACGTTAAAAAATTGAACGAAACCACACGTAAAATATAAAAACAAATTAATGCTTCTGACACTAAAAACGTTGATCAGGTAAAAATACTGACTGAAAAATATGATGAATTGGCCAGTCGTATAGACGTTATTGAAAGTAATAATGACAGCAAATCAGACGATACTTCACCGATTTCGTTTAATTAAACACCTGAATTCCAAAATTTACAGCAGACGATCAGTGAGATAGATTCGTCTAATAATACATTACATAGAAAATTGTCAACTTTACAGCAAGAGGTAACAGAGATGAAAAATGTTTCAGCGTTTAATACATCACAGCAGACGCCACTTTACGAACATTTGTCAGACTTACACAGCCAGTATAATTTAGGTAACTTACAGAGAGTACGTGAGTTAGATTCCGAACAGTCACAGACAAATAGATTCTCATACAATCGTGAACCTGTTCAGACATACCTAGACGATAATTTTGATCACAAACATTTTCTACCAGTGAGAAAATTTAAAGTATTTAAAAATGACAGAACACAGATCCACCCCTTGGATTGGATACAACAAGGAGATCAGTACGTACAGAAAACACACTACTTCAATTCCTATCGGAATGCACCGTATAGAAATGACTATCACGACAGACGTAAAAATAATGAGCATAATTTTCAGCGTACATTTAATAATAGTCGGTCTTATCAGCAGCAAGAACATCCGCAACAACAAATAATCATGAATGAACCAGACAGTAGGTATCATCCAGAACGTAATACATCAGGAAGAAATAACAGAACTGTTCAAATAGTTGAAATGCCGCAGCATCGTCCTGAGAATAATAACACGCCAGATAGAATTTGATTAAACACAGTACAGGTTGCATATACCAGTAACGCAAGCAATACTTTTGATACGCAGAATCTTGTTCACGAGAATGTTATGCTTTGTTGAATGCACCACTTTTATCGCACCCAGATCTTACCAGAAATTTTTCTATTGCCACCGACAGTTCTAACACCGCTTTAGGCGTACATATTTTTCAGGAAATTGAAGAAGATGGTTGTACAGTAATTAAAAACATCGCTTTTGCAAGTCGCATTCTGTCACTTGCTGAACGTAATTATTCCGTTACAGAACTTGAAACATTATGTGTTGTATGGGCTTTTACCAGATTTAGGCATTTTCTTTATGGAAGACACACTACAGTTTACACAGATCATAGAGCGCTACAATTTTTACTTTCGGCTAAATTTACACACGACAGATTAAGCAGATGGAAACTTTATCTACAGGAATTTAATTTTACAATTGTTCACATTCCCGGCACACAAAATATTGTAACAGATGCACTATCCCGTTCTCTCAGCAACAATCAGCAAGACATCGCAACCAACTTCTGCAAAGCAAATTTCAGCGTCATGTATATTCAACAAGTTGCATTTGAAAATTTCATTTCGTCGTCATTACAAGACATAGCACAAGAGCAGAACAAAGTCAACGAATGGAAAGAGATTAAACACCTTTGGCAAGATAGGAATAATGTTACCATTAGAAACCATTACACTGTACGCAATGACATTCTGTTTCGCCACTCTAATCCTGACAGCAACAATTGGTTATTATGCATTCCTGATGAACTTGTTAACAAATTAATCTGGTATACTCATTTAAGTTACGCACATTACGGAGCCAGAAAATGTTTTCTTATACTGAGACAGAACTGTTATTTTACCAACATGGAGAAGCGTATTCGACGAGTTTTAGCGTCATGTAAAATCTGCCAGAAAGCTAAATCAGATACGACTTCACATATTCCTCCATTACATCCCATTGTACCTGTTAAATTGAGACACATGGCCGCTGTAGACATTTTTGGTCCGATTCCCAGAACTAATAGAGATTTTTGCTACATCTTTGTCGCTGTTGAACTCACTTCAAAATGTGTTACCTTCACTCCGTTACGCAATGCTACTGCTAAAACTGTTTCGAAAGCATTTGTAAAACATTTTCTATTTCATGTAGGGCATGTGTTGAAAGTAATTTCCGACAATGGACCACAGTTTCGATCTGCTATATGGACACGTATGTTACGAGCTAGAAACATTTCTCCGATATATATATCCAGGTACCATGCTTCTTCGAACCCTTGTGAACGATTAATGAAAGAAATTGGTAAACTGTGTAGAATTTACCGCCATAAAAAACATACTGATTGGGACACACACATACTCTCATTCCAAGATGTAAGTAATTCCATACCGAATGAATCTACTATGCTATCTCCGTCTGTTATCCTGAAAAATTTTGAACCACCTAACAAAATTAAAGAATTAGTAACATTTCCTACATCTCGTCAACTACGACACCATGAAATAATTGACATTGCGCTGAACAACATCAAACGTGCCGCAGAGCGCCGGAGAAGACAGCAAAAACAGGTTTGTACAGAATTTCACATTGGACAGAAGATATTAGTACGTACACATTATTTATCGAATAGAGGAAAAGGTAGGTGTAGTAAATTTGAACTTCTATACGCAGGTCCATATCGGATTCGCAGCATTGCTCACCCCAATTTAGTACACGTCGAAACTTTGAGAACCAGAAAAACCAAAGGGAACCACCACATATCCAACATCAAACCTTTTATTGAATGAAAATACTTTATGATTTATCACACTGTAATGCCATTTCCTAATTTTTTATGACCGCTTATGCAATTATATTCACATGAACACCTACTGACGATTATCGCATTTTTTTCTTGGGAAGTGCCCGGCAAGGTAAGGTTAGCAGGTCGCTTTTCTTGTCGTTACACACCAGACCGTGCATATTGTTCCAGATGAACTTACACATTTTATGACCACTTATGCAATTATATTTACGTGACTACTTACTGATGATTATCGCATTTTTTTCTTGGCAAGTGCCCGGCAAGATATGGTTAGCAGGTCGCTTTTCTTGTCGTTGCACATTAGACAGTGCACATTTTCCAGATAAAATTACGTATCTTACGAATAATTATGCAATTCTATTCTAGTGATATATTAATTTTATCAAATTTTCTCTCTATTAATGTCTTCAATTCTCGCCTCTATTAACTACAAAACATACAAGCTGTACACAAACAAGATCACATTTCTTGTCGTTATACACCCTAGACCGTGCATATTTTCCATTTTTATGTATGTATCATTGTTTTCCTGTTTTGTTTGTATGTACTATGAAATATTTAAGATATAACAAACACCAGTTGACTTTAACATTTTGCCTTATGATAGCTAAACATCGTGACTACTTTACTTTTTTTGCTGCTACATTGTGATACACTGTGTACATTTTTGCTTCTGAACACTGTCAATGTTTTTGACATATTACGTTTTCTGTCATGATATGCTGTATGCTCAATTATGTTACTATAAACCAATTTTTATCTAATGAGTATATGAATTAAATGCAAGACATTAATCTTTGTTCATCATTTTCAGAAAGAAATAACGTGTAAACGAAATAAATTAAACAGAAATGGGAATTTCACCTTCGGAATGAATGAAAGAGGATGCAATACCTCGTGATGAAGAGTAAATGGATCAGAATTAACAAGCATTAACAAGAAGATACTATACACATCGTATGATAGCAGTCTTAACTAATTTTTTCTTTCAGAATGCGAGGCGATTGATGCAGGCTGTCAGACAGAACTACACATCTTAGTTTTAGTGATGAAATATGCTTGAAATAAGGAATAGTTGTATAATGAATAATGAAGTGACTTTTTTGCAGATGATAATGAATGGTGATGAATAATGATGAAGAATATGCTACTATGGATAATGACGTTTTTCTTTACAGGTGATGATAATAATGGAGTTATGGTGATATGGATAATGAAGTTTTTCTTTGCAGATGAAAATAATGATGAAGTTTATATATTTGCTGTTAGTTAAGAGATGCTATGTAGTTATTTAAGTATTTGTTGCAGTTCGTTTTGACAGTATGTCTTATATCGCATGGTATGATGACTGAAGGTTTTGGAAAGGACAGCTAGAGAACATATATATTTTTATACACATTTCACTACCTGTTAATTCGAAGTTCACTACTTTTCAGCATAATATGCGTTTCTTCTTTCAGTTTCATAATCCATTTTGTATATTTTGCAGGAGAAATTATTCATGAAACTAATGTGGTATAAATAGTTGTTTATTAAACCTATGTCGTTTATGAATGTGATCACATATATTCTACTTGTTTCATAACCTTGCTACAGCTGACTCATGACGAATGACGTTACACATCTTCATTTGCAGCAATAACTCAAAAGCAAACAAAGTAATTACCAGTCCCAAATAATGCTACTAGTTTAAGAGAGTTCTGAATAATACTGATCAGCTCTGAATAGTATGTCACTTCAATAATGACTTCTGAATAACACAAAAAAATGCTTTGTAACCAGCCAATGAATGCCACTGTTTATTGTAATAAGATTACCTATGATGCCAATGATTACTATAATTAGATTAATTATGTATAAATGCTATGCCAATAATTAACTCATTTTGAGTAATGACTTCTGAATAATACAAAAAAAAAAATGCTTTGTAGTTGGCCATTGAATGCCACTGTTTATTGTAATAAGATTACCTATGATGCCAATGATTACTATAATTAAGTGAATTGTGTAAATACTATACCATTCATTAGCTTCTGTTTTGAATGATGACTTCTGATGGTTTGTAACTGGGCAGTGAGTGCCAATAATTACTATATTCAGATAATTTTATGATCATTATTCTGTAATACTACATACATGGTACAGAAATGTTCAGTAACTGGGCGATGAGTGCCACCAATTACTCAAATCAGTTGTTAGACTAGTGTAATTCTCAATGAAGACTACTATGTGACTTAATGTCCTTCACCTTCTGACCTAATTACCAGAAATTACTGCAATATCCATTTGTCGTGTCTATCCTCATGATCATGGAGCACTATATTTGATTTTTGCACTAATTCTACGTTGGTCTACTTTACAAGAACATGGTGTTGACACGACATGCTGTCCACCACCTTGAGCGATGGAGATGTTATTATGGTCCCACTGTTTGGTGTACCTAGTGTACTACCAAAATGATAGCATGGAATATTATTACGACATTTCAGTGTCTTGGCTACACTGATTAATACTTCAAGGAAAAGAGCTTCAGATTGTCTCACTTGGTGTTGTGCTTCTGTAGAAAGATATGGACTTTCAGTGCAGCTGCGGGCAAACTAAAGTGCTACAACCATGACGCAATCCTTCCCATTCCTTTCCTAATTCTTGTAAAATGATAAAGACATATACAGTGCGTGTGCACTTCAATTCATTTGTTAACAAGATCAGTTGTCCTAAAAATACTAAAGACTTCTATAGTGCATGTGCACTTTATTTCACTCCTTGATATGTTTATTTGTTGTAAAAAAAAATGCTAGAGAGTTTTACAGTGCGTGTGCACTCTATGCCATTTGTTAATATGATTTGTATCCATTGCGTATACATTGTGATTTCCGGATATGTTCTGTACAACAGTACGTGTGAACTTTTGCCATTTGTTAATATGTTTTGTACTCATTGTGTATACATTTTGTCTTTACTTAATATGTTCTGAACTTCAGTGCGTGTGCACTTTTGTCATTTGTCAATATGATTTGTACTCATTATGTTTATGTGTTCTAAAAATATTAGAGAGTTTTACAGTGCGTGTGCACTTTATGCCATTTGTACTCATTACATATACATTTTTTTTGTGATTCCCAGATATGTTCTGTATTACAGTGCGTGTGCACTTTCGTCATTTTGTTAACATGATTTGTATTCATTGCATTTTGTGATTTGCTGATATATTCTGAACTACAGTGGGTGTGCACTTTATGTCATTTCATTTGTACTCATTGTGTATACATTTTGTCATTCCCTGATATGTTCTGTACTCAGTGCATGTGCACTATATTTTATATATATATATATATATATATATATATATATATATATATATATATTCTGTGATTGTAAAGTTAATTAATTATGAAAAATTTGTTGCTCATGGCAAGTCCAATTGACTCACCATCGCTGCCAAATTTTTGCCCCCCCTCCCCCCCAGTGGAGGGTTATGTAAGGCGTATGCTTCGCCGGCGATGGACGAGGCATGACAGAATCTCTGACCAGAGAGTAGTTTATTGTTAGTTGTTGCTTGTCGCGAGTCTGCGCTAGTCTGCGCGAGTCGACAGTAGAAGTGAGTCTGCAGTAGTAGTCAGTCGGATACAGTAGTAGTCGGTCGGCTTCAGTAGCGAGTGGACGGTAGTAGTCTGCGGGTGTCGGCATGTGTCGGCTGTGTGCTCTGCTTGCGACTCTGGTCAGGATTCTGGACGATGAGTATTGTTGTAGAAGGTAAAGAAGCAGCATTGCGCATATTTAATAACGTATGTTAATTGTAAGCTAATTTGTTCAAAAAAATGCCCCAATAATAATTTTTATAATATAAAGTAACTCTTTTGAAGAAAAAGCAATCATTTCAATTTAAAGAATTTTTCCAATGCATTATCATTGCTTCCAAGAATCAAAATAATATACGCCAGCATTGCACGAAGCTGTGTCGATAAATAAGAGCAGAAATAGATGCAGTTTTTATTGAGGTAAGAATTTTTGCTTTTGTTATTCAGAATACAGGGCCGAAGGTCAGCACTGCTGTCCGTATAAAATTTACCAGATATTACTATTTCTGTTGAGAGGTTACATTTGGTTCATGGTTCATTATTTAATCAATATTATTGTGTGGTTCATGGACAATTTTCATTCATTAATTCTTTGTGTGGTAAGTTTACGCTTGGCTCCATTTTCTTATTTTTCATTCTTAAATTTTTGCGGGGAGGTTACAAGGGAGAACAAACACATAAACCGAAATTTCAACTGAGGAACATTTCATTAACACGACCTCAGGTTGGTTGGCAATAGGCTTGGGGAACCTAACTGGAATTTATGTTTAAATGAAATTGGTTACTGTGAGTGGGAGGATGCCAATCTAGGCAAGCACACTCTGCTGTATCGTTCCACTGATTGGTCTCTCACAGCAAGATACAGTTAAGCATGTAATGCACATTGGGCGTGACTACTGCAAGTACAAGGGTGGTACAAAAAAAAAAACATGGTCATGAAAACATTTGATAGGCTTCTGAATTAGCCGCAGCTGCGCAACGTTACCGATATAGCCGGTGAAAGACGAGATGCTGTCGTCTGCGTGCAGGCCCTGCTGAAGTGTCGTAGTGTGGGAGATGACCCCACGACCGCCGATGATTGTCTCACATCCAAGAAAATACTTTCGACCAGGTGTGCGGACTTCTTTGCAACTGACTGTTCTCTCCTATAAACAGAAGGGCTCTAGTGACTGTACGCCATGATGGTTGAGAAACAAGTCCCCCTCTCCCTTTTGCTCAAAACCTTCTGAAAAACAGCCGTTCCCCACGATGTCCTCGAATAAACCTATCATGGCCCAGCAGTGATTACCATGCCAATCATGTTTTCTAGAAAGGAGACCTGATCTTCCTTAACCAATCACTGAAGTGCAGTACACATTCTGTTTTCCGAAAAAACAGCACACGATGCCTGGAGGTCCTGCAGCCAAACGCTGGCGTATTTAACAAGATGGGGGAAGCTTCCTATGAAAACAAGCTCCATCTCGTCCATAAAACGATTTTGTGGCCGCCGTTTCGGTGGAGCGCAGCGGCACCTAAGAAACGCGACGTCTGGAGATATTTCTCGTCCCAAGGTACGCTGTTCTTGCAATAAACACATTAGCCCGGCGCCAGCCAAACTCTCCTTTACCTGGAACCGCACACAGAATAAGGAGACCAGCTTCCCACACCATGTCCACTCGCTATTACTGCAGTTAGGCCTGCGCAGGAAGCCCAGCGCCGCCAGTTTCTAAAGAAGTGTCATTTTCAATTCAGCCACAGCGTTTCCACCCTCTTGCTTGGCGTCTAGCGGAACAAGGAAGGCCGCCAGAATGGCGGCCCATAAACCACTGCCCTGCCAGGCACACAGCCCGTTTTGGTGACTCCAAAGGAATCCGTGAACTGGCTTGCTGCTCGGGGAAAGTACTAAGGCTGCCCCTAATGCAATGGTCACCTCCAACATCACAATATCTGTCTCTATAGCCGAGTTTAGTTCTACTACTGCTGCTCAGGTCATGCAAGTACCGTGAGGTCAATCAGTGGTTTACGCTAACCCTAATGGTCCATCAGATTAATATCAGTCAGTGAAAATTTAATTACACCAAAGGCGAATGAAATTGTATGATATTCACTAAAACAAAATGAAAGGAGAGGTGCCTGATAGGTATTACCACGGCAGTGGCCTGTCCGGAAGGCACCGCCATCTTTCACATGTTGTGTCTGACGAAGATAGTCTTGCAAACAAAGTGAGACATATACAATCCATGTTGAGAGACAACGGATTTTCTTCACATCAGACTAACATAGCTACAAGGAAGAAGAAATGTGATCACTCACAAGATCAAGTGTACAAGGAGCTGTTCAAATCCAGTGGCTTCCTCCCTTATGTTGGCACTATATCGTAGAAATTAGGCAGGATCCTAAGAAAACATTACGTTAAGTTATCTTCCGACCACTTTTCTCGGTTCGATAAAGGATGACATGGGTTTGCGGAAGGTTGGAATCCGCAAAATACTTTACCAATTTGTCAAAGCCTACATTAGTCAGGCCACTTTCAGAGCACGTGAATGGCACATGAAACTTAATTGTCACACTCGCCCTCCGCAGCAGAGTATGTCAACCATCGCCAAACACTGTTCCTCCACAAGATATTCTATGCTACTGCTAAGGAAATGTTGCCCACAACGAACTTCTTCTGAGATTCAATTATCGAAGTATCTGTGGAAATTCATTTGACGGTAGATGTTATTAATCGCGATGGAGACTTTCGGCTGGGTATGTGATTTATTTAATGTCTTCAGAAAAAAAATATGTTAACCTCAACGACATTTCTAGTCATAGTTAATTTTAGTTAGTGAAATCAGAATTTTAACTCCATGGGCCCGTGATTTGAGAGAGAACCAGCATGAACTACTGTCATCACGCACGCGTCTGTGCGTCGCAGATACAGCAGCAATATTCAAAGAGTACACTACACTCGACAGATGGCGCTCGTGCAGCGGTAATCTATATCCTATATGCATGCTCCTACGCGACTGTTTAGCGACGTACTCCTGCAGCCTTCACAGTAAAACATTCACCTAATGATGTCTGAATGATTTTGAACTATGTCGACGTCCGACTTCAACCCCGAAATCTCACGGAACAATAAAATTATTTATTTCGAAACAACTTGACAAGCAAAAGCAACCGCACAGTTATTTGGGTTATACTGGAGCAGAGGTGTTTTTTGAAGTTACACTAATAATTCATAACACTGGTACCAATATTTAACTAGCTAACGGCATGCAATATTACTAGTCAAAAGAAACTCTCATAATTTGTAAAATATATACACTATGTGATCAAAAGTATCCAGATACCTAGCTGAAAATGACTTACAAGTTCGTGGCGCTCTCCATCGGTAATGCTGGAATTCATTATAGTGTTGGCCAATCCACAGCGTTGGTGACAGCTTCCACTCTCGTAGCCATACATTCAATCAGGTGCTGGAATGTTTCTTGGGAATGGCAGCTCATTCTTCACGTAGTGCTGCAATGATGAGAGGTATCGATGTCGGTCCGTGAGGCCGACTCGAAGTCAGCGTTCCAAAACATCCCAAATGTGTTCTATAGGATTCAAGTCAGGACTCTGTGCAGGCCAGTCAATTACGGGGATATTACTGTCGTGTAACTACTCAGTCACAGGCCGTGCATTAAGAACAGATGCTCGATCGTGCTGAAACATGCAGTCGCTATCCCAGAATTTCTCTTCAACAGTGGAAAGCAAAAAGGTGCTTAAAACATCAATGCAGGCCTGTGCTGTGATAGTGACAAGGGGTACAAGGCCCCCCCCCCCAATCCATAAAAACACGACCACACTATGACACCACAGCCTCCGAATTTTATTGTGGGCACTGCACACGCCCGTAGATGACGTTCACTGGGCGTTCGCCATACCCACACCCTGCCATCGGATCGCTCATTGTGCACCGTGATTTGTCACTCCCCACAACGTTTTTCCACTGTTCAATTGTTCAATCTCTACGCTCCTTCCACCAAGCGAGGCATCGTTTGGCATTTACCGGCGTGATGTGTCGCTTATGAGCAGCTGCTCGACCATGAAATCCAAGTTTTCTCAACTCCCACCTAACTCTCATAGTACTTGCAGTGAATCCTGATGCTGTTTGGAATTCCTGTTTGATGGTCTGGATAGATGTCTGCCTATTACACATTACGACACTGTTAAACTGTCGTCGGTCTCTGTCAATCAACAGACGAATTCAGCTGGTACGCTTATGTGATGTACGTGTCCCTTCACGTTTCCACTTCACTATCACTTTGGAAACAGTGGAGCTAGGGATGTTTAGCAGTGTGGAAGTCTCGTGTACAGACGTATGACACAAGTGACACCCAATCACCTGACCACGTTAGAAGTCCGTGATTTCCGAGGAACGCCGCCATTCTGCTCTCTCATGATGAGATCGCTGATAGGGAGCACCTGGCAGTAGGTGGCATCACAATGCGCCTAACATAAAAAAGTATGTTTTTTAGGGGTGTCCGGATACTTTTGATCACATAGTGTAGGTGTCCACTGTAGTGTATAAACGTGAGACTCATATGAGGGTTTTGGATGCAGTTTTGGCTCCGAAGTAGCGGGAGAACATCAGTAAGGAACAAAGAAAAGTAAAAAAAGAAATACCGATATAGTTATAAGGGCAGTATGCTTGCATTTTCTATACTCGCATTTTCTATACTTCTAAAGACCCATATAAAATTTCGGACAATCTGTCAATCTTGGTCAGTTTTGTAATTAATTTGGCAGTGTGGCGATTTCTCACTTGTCTCTCAAACACAAAATGTATGTGAGAGAAATTTTGGTTGACGATGAGTTCGACAAGATAGCGGGCGTTGTCTGTGGTGATGTTTCTCCACGCATGTTTAGTGAGAAAGAGGTTCTTTTAACAATTTGTCCCACTGTATCTCGAGTTGCCGTAGTCGTGGAAACTACGGCCGAGGGTAAAAACAAAAGAGCAATACCAATTACCGAAGTTGTAAAGGTGTTGCGTCTTTCCCAATCACATATTACGAAGGAAGAGATTAAGAAGAAAATGAATATTCTACGCACACCATAGAAGCGGGACCGCAATAAAATAAAGATATCGAAGCTCTCTGCTTCTTCCATGGACGATGTGTACACTACGTTCCCACGCTGTGATGTTTTAATGAAAATTGTTTAGATTTTCTTTGGTGCTGTATATCTTGCTCCCAGACCCAACCATTCACTGGATCAGCGTCATCTGTCTTCTTTATACATAGTGCAAGGAACGCTTTGTCTGCATTGGTAGCCATTCCCAGTAGTGTCACTATACTTTTCTAGAACGATTGATGATCAAGAATGAGGTTAAATTTGACGAACTTTGCAGGTACATCTGGGCGTTTGTTGACAAAACCACGTGTAGGAAACAGCGCATTTGACAACCAAACTTGATAGTTAACAGGAGCCTTAATTAAAGTTCAAATGTTCGAGGACCTCGTCAAGTAGTTCCGAAGAATGGAAAGTCGTGTGTGTTGATGGCCAGTAATCTGAACAAATGTGGAACGCAGTTTTTGTGTGATGTCATTATAACTAATGTATCTAAAAGCTTGCGTAGGTATCACTCATCTGAAAGGGCGCACGTCACGGTGACAGGCAGGGTATTCCCGGAGGCGACCGTGACCGCCGCGGAGGCGCCCCTGATACGGCAGAGGCGGATCTGCCCTCAGGGCCGTGGGGGGGGGGGAGGGGGGGAAGGGCTGACCCAGAAAGCTGCGGCCGCGGCCGCTCACCCGCGCCGCCACGGCACTCCTCCGGAGACAGCACAACGGCGCCGCGCACCGCTGACGTCTTCCACGGATGTGACTGAGCAGCTGCGCCACCCCGCCTCTGTCACCGGTACTGTGCGCGCCGCTGCTCGGGAGTACAGTTACCACGTCAAAGAGCGCCGCATCTCCTTCCAGTTTGGAGCGACCGCCACAACTCGCCTGCTGTGTGGCCGTTAGCTGCGACTTACTCCAGTATACAGAAGTAAGGTAATGACGGCTTTTTAGGAATATACGCGAAGAGCTTGCTAATTTTCAGAATGAATTTTTCAGTCAGCAGAGGGATGTGCACTGATGCGAAACTTACTGGCAAGATCAAAATTACATTGTCGCATTGCCAATAGACTTGTATTTTGGATTAATGACAGCATCGGTGGTAAAAATTGAAATCGTTTATCTTATAGATCGATTTCGCTCACTGTGCGACCATCTTCAGTATTAAAATTACAAAAGACTTTTAGCACTGAAGATGGTCGCACAGTGACCGAAATTGACCGGTAAAATAAACGATTTTAAACTTTACGACCGATGCTACCATTTGTCCAATATATATTGTCAAACTTATCTGCCGGACCAGGACTACAACACGGGACATTTGCTTTTCGCGTGTAAGTGCTCTATCAACTGAGTTACCGAAGTACGTCACGCAGCGGAACTTTGACCAGTACCTCATCTCCTACTCTCCATATTTCACAGAGGTTCTCCTGCGAAACTTGCAACATTAGCTCTCGTGGAAGGAAGGATATTGTGGAGACATATTGCTAGTCCTGCAGATTTCGCAGGAGAACTGCTGTGAACTTCGGAAGGTAGGAGGTGAGGTACTGGCGGAAGTTAAGCTGTGAGGACGGATCATGGATCGAGGGTAGCTCAGTTGGTAGAGCACTTAACCAAGAAACGTAAAGGTCACTAGTTCTAGTCCGAGTCCGGCACATGCTTTTAATCTGCCAGGACAGACCACCTTCATAGCTGTCGACAAGTGCTATTCCTCTTATCGGCATTGCGGTGTTTTCATTCAGGCGAAAGGATAAAAGAACAGAATCGTTCTCTTTTATCTCTGTTTGAAACGACGGAAACCTGTCTGCTCTTTTGATTGATTTTTCATTAGTATTCCAGTATATTTTAAGACATTGTGAAAACAGGTTTGTATATTATAGCCCGATATGACTTTAAGAGACTTTTTCTCGTCATTGTCGTTGTTGCTGTGATCTTTAGTCTGAAGACTGATTTTACATAGCTCTCTTCGCTAGTATTTACTGTACTAGCCTCTTCATCTCTACATAACTACTGAAACCCACATACATTTGAATCTGCTTACTGTATTCATACCTTGCCCACCCTCCCCAATATACATTTCCCTCTCTTTCTTCCTTTACCAAATCGATGATTCCTTGATGCCTCAAGATGTGTCCTGACATCCGATCCCTACCTTTAATCAAGTGGCGGCACGAATTTCTTTTTTCCTAGATCTTCTCGTTAGTTATTCGAACCAAGTACCTAATTTGTAACATTCCTCTGCAGGACCACATTTCATAACCTTTGTTCTTTTCGTGTCTGAACTGCTTATCGTCCAAATTTCATTTCAGTAAACGACCACGCCCCACTTGAGAAAGACTTCTTTTAAATCTGTAGTCGATATCACCAAATTTCTCTTTTTCGGAAGTGCTTTTCTTGCTATTGCCACTCGGTGTGTTACACCCCCTCTACTTCGGCCATCATCAGTTATTTTGTTGCCCAAATAGCAAAACTCATCAACTACTCGTTTGTATCTCATTCCCAAATCCAACACCTTCGCCATAGTCTAATTTAATTCTGCTACATTCCATTTCTAATGTTTTATTTTTGTTGATGTACATCTTGTAACCTCTTTTCAGGACACAGTCCATTCCGTTCAGCTGCTCTTCTAAGCCCTTTACGCTCCGTCACAGAATTACAAAAAAATGGTTCAAATGGCTCTGAGCGCTATGGGACTTAACTTCTGAGGTCATCAGTCCCCCCCCCCCCCCCCCCCAAGAACAGAATTACAATGTCATCGGCAAACCTCAGAGTTTTCATTTCTTCTCTCTGAACCTCAGCTCCCTCTCCAAATTTCTCCCTAGTTTCCTTACTACATGCCCAGCATGAAGATTAAATAACATCGGACATAGTCCATAGCTCTGTCTCACTGTCTTCTGAAACATGGCTTGGCTTTCATGTACTTCGACACTTATAAGGGCAGCTTGGTTACTGTTCAAGTTCCAAATAATCATTTTTCCCTTTATTATAACTTTTTCTCCCTTAATTTTACCCTGCTAGCTTCAGAAGTTCATAGAATGTAATGGAGCACTGTCAAGAGCTTTCGCTATATTTACTATGGCTATAAACGTAGATTTGCCTTTTTTAACCTCTCTCCTAAGGTAAGTCACAACTTCAGTACTGCTTCATCGTTACTGTCGTCTCATTAGCTTGAAACGGAACGAATAGACATGTACTTCGCGCCATCAATATATTACACACTTTATGTATGAGACGGTTGCTTTCCTGCACTCTGTGGTTTTGATGTAGTTTGTCTGTAGTGTTGCTCTACGTACACGTTGTTATGGATCGACACTTGAGGATGATTCCTTGTTTGATCGAAACTGGTCGTACAGTTATTGTGCACATCATGACTATTCACAAATGCAATAAACACTGTAACAGGTCACAATGCTATCGTTGATTTCAGACGTGGGCTCTTCTTCAGATTGAGACATACATGTCTTGTGCACCTAACGTATTTTTTCCTCATGGAGACAAACGGTGCATCTTCTAAAACAATACCACAGCTCGTCTTATGAGCTTGTGGCCTGTTCAGTGTGCGAAGTAACAGTGGATGCATTCGTTTCCTTTTATGTTTCTTTTAAACTTTGGAAACCAATGTTTTGTTCTTCCTTGAGTTTTTAGTACCATTCCACGGTATTTTAAGGCACTATGTAACATATTTTGCATTTTGTTGCTAGATGTGATTTGACTACACTTTACCTCGTCGTCGCTGTCGTGTAATTACTGAGTGATTCTGAAAAAATAGAAATAAAGTACGCAGTACGTCACAATTCCGTCTAATGAATCGTTCGTTTCAGATTTGAGCTGAACCTCAAACGGCTCACCCTTTCTTGTGCCAATTGCGTACTTTACATGGAGAGAAATCGTGCGTTTCCTAAAACAATACAGAAATCCTTAATTTTACTATGTTTCATGGAATTCCTTGAGATCTGTGACAGTATTATGAAACTTCAACACTTTTTCAGTTTCAGTCACGTCCATTATCTAATATTTATTGCCATGACGCGTTTCGGCAGCATGCTATCATCGCCAGGTACCTGTTACAAGAGATGTTTAAGTAACAGTAATTGTTGCAGCTGAAGCATAATTAACAATAAGGCGACTGATGATAGCGAAATGCTGCCGAAACGCATGCTGTCAGTAAATGTTGGAAAATACCCTTTACTAAGTCTGCGAAAATATTGTTTTATAGATACAAAAAGCATTCCCAACTCCACGATGACTTGCGGACAGTCTCAGAAGGAAATTCCGAAAAAGAAATGTATGTCGCTATCTGAAAATCGGTACAGCGAAACTAAATATCAGTAAATTCACAGTGACAACTATTGAACTATATGAAATAAAATTGTCATAATTTCTGAACGGTTTGCGTTAGGACGTTTAAACTGCATGGTTGGCCGCGGGGTTTGATGGGAATTAGTAAGCGCATGCGCATTAGCGACGAAGCCCACTTTCATTTGGATGGGTTGCATTTCGCGATCGAGAACTCTCTTCACCCTCAAGCGCGACTACGTAGTGTGCAATGTCCAGTCACGGAATAATCGGTGCGATATTCCTTGATGGCACGATGACTACTGATCGGTACGTGAAGGTCTTGAAATATGATTTCATCCCCATTATCCAAAGTGATACTGATTCGGACAAGAAGGAGCTCAACCCTGTCGAAGCAGGAGAGTGTTTGATCTATTGGAGGAGCACTTTGGTGACCACATTCTGGGTCTGAGGTGCCCAGAGGCCGTTGGCACGGGCCTCGATTGGCCGCCATATTCTCCGGGTCTGAACATATGCGACTTCTTTTTGTGGAGCTGTATTGAAGACAAGGTGTACAGCAATAACTCTAAAACTATTGCTGAGCTGAAAACACTCAAGTCATCGAACGCATCAATGTTCCGACACTCCAGCAGGTGTTGTAGAATCTCGCTATTCGTCTGCGCCACGTCATCGCCAGTGATTGCAGGCACATCGAATATGTCATAACCTAAATCTGAATATCAGTAGTGATGTTTACGTGTTGAATAAAGTGTGTGAACGCCGCAGTTTGCAACTAATTTATATTCTTTTCATCTAGTTCAATAATTGTCACCCGGTAATTATTTTATTTAACAAAATTCGTATTGCTTGCCATTTTACTGTTATCATTATAATTGAAAAGAGCTGTGGAGTTCTCCAGTCATCATGGATGAAAAGCTTAAAAGAACACATTCCTTTTTCATCTCACGAACATTCACCACTTCCAACATACTGTTTTCCAGATGTTCAAATGTGTGTCAATTCCTAAGCGACCAAACTGCTTCGGTCATCGGTCCCTAGACTTACACACTACTTACACTAACTTAAACTAATTTATGCTAAGTACAACACACACACCCATGCCCGAGGGAGGACTCGAACCTACGACGGGTGGGGCCGCGCAGTCCGTGACATGGCGCAATGAGCGGCCACTCCACGCGGCAACTGCTTTCCGTTCGTATTTCTGCGGTGTTACCGAATTACTGAACGAAACATCTCAACGTTGAGTATAAATAAGTAAAGAACCAGTCGTCTTCAAAACGCCACGGATAGTGCTATCAATAACTATGTCCTCAGCTATGTCTGATTTCCCATGCCACATTTCTGCGTGTACCAATATAAGTGTACCTAAGCCCGCTTACTGCTGAATGCATGTTTGTGGTTGAAAAATTAAACGAACATGATGGAGGTAGCTCGTATTGTGTCACTCGAAAGTTTGGATCTAGTTATTCAGCTGAGGGCCGTTTATCTTTGTGCGTCCTATACTTCGTAAATTATTGAATATACTCATGGCATAGTCTCATCCTTACTAGATACATATCCAGTAACCAGCTCTAGATTTTCCTCGATGTTCTAATACAATACCTTTTGGTAGGCATTTAGTACCACTCTGGAAGAATATTTCAAGATGGCGCATTGGGCGACACAGTAAGTGGTTCAAACAGTGGACTAGTTTTCTGATTAAATGAATTTCAGGTACCCTTCCAGCCAGAGTGATTTTGATTTTCCGTCGTTTCCCTAAATACCCTCAAGAGAATGTCGGAATTTACTGTTTCTTTTCTCCATTTTCTTTCATTTCCTGAAAGAATAATTCGCAGGGAAAATTTGAACGAGTCGTACTTCATGTCCGCTATACAGTTACTCATTGGGTCCAAGTACTTTTTTGGTGATAAACGTAAATTAATATCAAACGAACAGTAGGGACTCTCTAAACATGCTCTATATTCGTTAAAGTGTCCGAATGAGTTAAATATCATGTTTAGGTGTAAGGTGAATGACATCCTATTCGCCAACACATCGAAAATTGTAAACTCTCACCAGAGCTGCCGGATGTCTAGTCGTTTCTGACTTGCCATTACCGGAGAGAGATGTGGCTCATATTTATGTGAATTAATCATAATGAGTATGTAAGGATGATTTTCCTATTCTGGGTATATCCCTCTCTCCTATGTATACGAGTGAGCCGAAGCATTATAAACACCACCCATCACGAGATTAATGTAACCTTGTGACGTCGTTGGCACGTGACATGGTAAGAAAAGTATATAAGTAAAACAGACACAAAAGAGGGATCGTTAGAGAGACAATATGGGTCGCAAATGGGGAAAACAACTGACATTAGCGATTTTGACAAAGAGGTCCGTTGCATGGGAGCAAGCATCTAGAATGCGGCGAAGATGATTGGCCGTATGCATGCTACTCGTTAGAAACTGTGGAAAGTATTTGAATAATGATAACAAAACCAGCGGCTGTATTTGAATCTTCGTTTTTTATTCTTTTCAATACAAGTTACCAGATGTTGTCATCTTCAGGTCCCAAGCATAATGTGCCATCCACAACCGTTTTCATATGCAGCGAACGGAATCGTATGCAGTGGGCCACAATTAACTGGATTGCGTACCTCCCGTGGCAACAATAAGCCCACCATGGTCAGACGACACTCAGAGTTGTTATTGTTGCCACAGAAGGTACACAATCCAGTTAATTTTGGGCTGCTGCATACGATTCCCTTCACTGCATATGAAAACGGTTGTGGATGGCACATTATGCTTGGGACCTGAAGATGGCAACATTTGGTATCGAAACTGGTAACATGTTTTGAAAAGCATAAAAAACGAAGATTCAAATACAGCCACTGGTTTTGTTATCATTATTCAGGTAATTCGTATCCGGCTGCAGTCCCACTTACCTTGATGGATTACCAGGAACTATATGGAAAGTGGTTGAAGAACGCTGAAACCGCGAATAAGAGGCAAGGTGTCGGACATCCACGCATAGTCACAGAACGTGGAACTCCCTCGAGCTGCATGTTGCTCGCTATGTAAAGTAGGATAGGCAACGTTCTGAAGCAGGGTGGTAGAATATGGACGTAGAGTACAAAGCTAGTTCAGGCACGAGTGTTTCGGAGCACACCGTTCAGGGCATATGCTGAACGTGTGGCTCCACATTAGACGACACCTATTTGTTCGCATGTTAATTACGTTTGGGTGAGTACCGAATTACCGAGATGGTTCCGTGAATAATTAGAAACGCGAGGTGTGAATGGATGAATCCAGTCTTGTTGCGCCAGGTTGATGGTGCGGAAACACCGTTATCCAGGCGAACGGATGTTTGAGACATACAAGCCGGCGTGGGCAGTATTATGCTATTGTGTACTTTCATCTGGACTGCCACGGGATCGCTACTGGAAATCAAAATGCTATGATAGGTGCGGACTACGTGAACATTATTGTGGATCTTCTGCATACCTTCATGCCTGGTGCCTTCTCTGGCGTCACAAGGCCATAATCGTAAGACAGTTGTTTGAGCAGGGTGACAGTGACCTCGCTTTGATATCTTGGCAAGAAATTCGCTGATTTGAACTCGACGGAAACCATTTGGAAAACGACTGATCGCTAGCTCCATGTCCACGGACTACCAACCTATGATTCATTTTATGACACAAATAACAAACTGAAAAAAAAAAGAAAAAAAAACTTTACTTTATGTAGCTCAGTTACGGAAGAGGAACTGTAACACTTCCAGGGGGAACGCCAGATATTGCTTCTGCTTTACTCAATGACTTTCCGTCAGTTACTGCAAATTGTGGCCTGTCTGAGAGGAAATTACGAATCCCTTTGGCAATAGAACTCTTAAGCCGCTAGAAAAGAGAAGTTCAAACTTAACTGAATCCATCCTGACAAGCGAAAATATTTTTTCCTTTTTTTTTTTTTTTTTTAAAGGAAGGACAGAAAGAAAAGCCTTAACTGCAGATAAATGAAGAGTATTCAGTGGTTTCGAAATCCGGATTTTATGTATCGAATTATTAAAATAACTTTTGATGTAACACAAATTCAGTCAGTGGAATGCCATCAGTCCATGCATTCGTCGAATATGCTGGCAACGAAACAGGTGATAAAATCATGAATTCAGCAGCTACTTTCGAACGTCGAGGACGAAACCGAATCTGCTCTGGCCACTCGGAAGAAGAAAGGCGCTGGATGTGACGGAATATATGCTAGATTCTGCAGAGAATATGAGAAAGAATTGACCGCACTTCTGGGAATCTTATCGCAAGCTGCTGGTGCAAGGAAGTGACTGGACAATGTCGCAGGAGAGATGCGCAGAACTGTATCGTTACGTGACTGATACGTATACATTGTAGAACTATGGAACAAATTTTGGTGTCACAAATGATGTCTCTTGAGCGGACCGAAGAACTTCTCTGTAAGAAACAACAGCGTTTCAGGAAGCACTAGTGGTCCAAAATCCAACTTTCTCTGAACGTTCGTGAGATCCGGAAGCTTGCAGATTACGAGGCTCAGGTACACTATGTGATCAAAAGTATCCGGACACCTGGCTGAAAATGACTTACAAGTCCGTGGCGCCCTCCATCGGTAATGCTGGAATCCAATATGCTGTTGGCCCATCCTTAGCCTCGATGACACATTCCACTCTCGTAGGCATACGTTCAGTCAGGTGCTGAAATGTTTCTTTGGGAATGGCAGCCCGTTCTTAACGGAGGAGAGGTATCTATATCCGTCGGTGAGGCCTGGCACGGATTCGGCGTTCCAAAACAACCCACTGGATTCGAATGAGGACTCTGTGCAGGTCATTCCATTACAGGGATGTTATCGTCGTGTAACCACTCCGCCACAGGCCGTGTTATGAACAGGTGCTCCATCGTGTTGAAAGGTGCAATCGCCATCCCCGGACTGCTCTTCAACAGTGGGAAGGAATAAGGTGCTTAAGTCATCAATGTAGGCCTGTGCTGTGATAGTGCCACGCAAAACAACAAAGGGTGCAAGCCCCTCCCATGAAAAACACGATCACACCACAGCACTACAGCCTCCGAATTTAGCTGATGGCACTACACACGCTAGCAGATGTCGTTCACCGGGTATTCACCATACCCACGCCTTGCCATCGGATCGCCACATAGTGTACAGTGATTCGTCACTCCACATAATGTTTTTCCGTTGTTCAGTCGTTCAGTGCTAACGCTCCTTACACCAAGCGAGGGGTCGTTTGTCATTTACTGGCGTAATGTGTGGCTTATGAGAAGCTGCTCGACCATGAATTCCAAGTTTTCTCACCTCCCTCCTAACTATCATAGTACTTGCAGTGGACTCTGACGCAGTCTGGAATTCCTGTGTGATGGTTTGGATAGATGTCTGCTTATTACACATTACGACCCTCTTAAACTGTCGGCGGTCTCTGTCAGTCAACAGACTAATTGAACCTGTACGTTTTTGTGCTGTACGTGTCTCTTCTCGTATTCACTTCACTCTCACATCGGAAACAGTGGACCTAGGGAAGTTTAGGAGTTCGGCAATCTCGCGTACAGACGTATGACACAAGTGACACCCAATCACCTGACCACGTTCGAAGTCTGTGAGTTCCGCGGAGCGCTCCATTCTGCTCTCTCACGATGTCTAATGACTACTGAGATCGCTGATATGAAGTACCTGGCAGTAGATGGCAGCACAATGCACCTAATATGAAAAACGTATGTTTTTGGGGGTGTCTCATAGTGTATATGCCATGTCTCCTCATTTACAGGTAGCCTTTGACAAAGGCCTGTACCTGTCTCTTTCCTAGCACCCATGTCGTCTTACAGGATCCGTCATTTCATGATATGACAACTCTGTTTTAGCTTCATGGCCAGATGCGACTTCCGTCGCCACAGCCATCAGTTGTCCTAACGGAAAGAAGCCGATTGCGCGAATTTGCATATGAAGTATATATGCTCTATTCTGTGTTATCGTATGGTATCTGTTTGTATATCGTATTCTGCTGGACATCAAAACTGTGATAATAGGTATGCGGGTGCATGGTTTGTTTGTAGATGGTTTGGCGCTATACAAAATTGCTTCCTTCAGCTGCAGTTACGGTTGTAACCCGATTGGGAATGGAGTCATGCTTATAGTGGATGACAAGTTAAAGTTTATCAATATCCGAGATTGCAGGGTGGTGGAGCGTCTGACTGTCGGAAACCTATGATCAGATGTTTCCAATTGGTGAGGGATCTAATGGACTCGCTGGCGAGGAAACAGTCGAATACCCTCCGTGTCGGGCTCGGTCAGGACAATACGGGCGACCTGTCTCGCCTTATCTTGTTGAAACATCAATCATGGAGATTTAGAAGAAAGGGATTCGTAATTTCCTCTCAGACAGGCCACAATTTTCAGTAACGGACGGAAAGTCATAGAGTAAAGCAGAAGCAATATCTGGCGTTCTCCCAGGAAATGGTTCCTCTGCCTCACCTGAGCTACATAAGGGATTCAGGAGGCAATCTGAGTAGCAGTCTTAGTTTTTTTTGCAGATGGTGCTGTCATTTACCGTCTATAAAGTCATCGTATGATTGAAACAAATTGCAAAACAATTACATAAAATATCTGTATGATGAGAAAAGTGGTAACTGCCTCTAAACAATGAAAAGTGTGAAGTCGTCCTCATGAGCACCAAAAGGAATCTGTCAATCTCCGGTTACACGATCAGTCAAACAAATATAAAGGGTGTAAATTCAGATAAATAGTTAGGGATTACAATTACGAATAATTTTGGTTGGAACGATAACGAGGATAATGTCGGGAGTACAGCAAACCAAAAACTATTTATTGGCAGAACACTGAGAAATGCAATATGTCTCCTAAAGAGACTGCACACTTCGCTTGTGCCTCCTCTTCTGGAGTATTGTTGTGCGGTGTGGGAGCTACATTAGATAGGATCGACGGAGACCATCGAAGAAGTTCAAAGAAGGGAAGCTCATTTTGTACTATCGCGAAATAGGGGAGAGAGCTCTACGAATATGATACGCGAATTGAAGTGATAATCCTCAAAACAAAGGCGGTTTTCGTCGCGGCAGGCTCTTCTCATGAACTTTGTCGCCAAGTTTTTCTTCAGAGTGTGAAAATTTTTTGTTGCGCCCACCTATATAGGAAGGAATGATCTCCATAATAAAATAAGATAGATCAGAGCTCGCGCGGGAAGATTGAAGTTTTCGTTTTTCCCGGGCGTTGTTCGAGAGTGGAACGATAGAGAAATAGCTCAAGGTGGTACGATGAACCTTCTGCGAGACACTAAATTGTGAATTGTGGAGTAATCGTGTGGATGTACACATAGATATAGATAGGGAATTAACCGTAACACGTCAAGAACGCTGCTGTGCAAATTATCAGCTATGAGAACCAGAGATGTTTTCGTTGCGCACCCAACGGCACCCAATATCAATGGCATCTCGCCAAGCGCTTGCCCCACTTGACGGAGACAAATGCCACCTCGCAACGCTCATTGTGCTCGGCCGCTTCCACAAGTCCATGGGAATGCTGTATGCACAGCCACAACTCGTCTGGAAAGACGGCATGGCGCCTCTCTACTGTCCACTGCTGTCGTTGGGCGTATCATCATCGGCGCTCCTCTCTCTGCACTGCCTTAAGAGAAGCCGAGAGTCCGTGTAGCTCCAGACATAGTCTCAATGTCCTTGTGGATACTTTTTTGCTGTAAACAAGCCCCCATATCCCCAAAGTAAGTGATATGGTTGTACGGCCAGCATGGCCGATCAAGATGTATGTCTACCTCTCGTGCGCTAGTCGCGTGCGTCCGTTGAGGTTCTGCATGCTGTCCAGTACGGCCTTCTTGGTCCCATCGATTCTATACTCGAATGATCCCGAAAACTGCAAGCAACAATATCGCGGAGCGATAAACCGCTATCTCGGTAAGTCATGATCCTGCCGCAGTCGAATTCTGACATGTGTGGTAGACGTTCTTAAAAAGACCTTCTCACAAACACACACATTCAAATATCATATCTAAACGAGAAATCCGCTGTATGCGTTAACCCAATCTACTTCTTGTGCTTGGGCTGAAATACTGAAATAATCAACATTTGCATGTCTAAGCATATGGTACGGTTCAAGCCAATTTGCTTGCAATTTTTTTTCTTTGAGTTATCAGGCTTCTGACTGGTTTGATGCGGCCCGCCACGAATTCCTCTCCCATGCCAGACTTGCAATCTACGTCCTCATTTATCTGCAGAATATATTCCAGTCTCTGTCCTCGTATACAGTTTTTACGCTCTAGAACTCCCTCTAGTACGATGGAAGTTATTCCCTGATGTCTTAATAGATGCCCTATCATACTGTCTCTCCTTCTTGTCAGTGTTTTCCTTATATTCCATTCCTCACCTATTCTGCGGAGCACCTCGTCATTCCCTACCTTACCAGTACACTTAAGTTTCAATATTCTAATGTAGCACCAACTCTCAAATACTTCGATTCTCTCCTGCTCCGGTTTTCCCACAGTCCGTGTCTCACTAATATGCAGTGATGTACTCCTAACGTACATTCTCAGGAATTTCTTCCTCAAATTGAGGCCTATGTTTGTTACTAGTAGACTTGTCGTGGCCAGGAATGCTTTTTTCGTCTGTTCAAAAAATGGCTCTGAGCACTATGGGACTCAACTGCTGAGGTCATTAGTCCCCTAGAACTTAGAACTAGTTAAACCTAACTAACCTAAGAACATCACAAACATCCATGCCCGAGGCAGGATTCGAACCTGCGACCGGAGCGGTCTTGCGGTTCCAGACTGCAGCGCCTTTAACCGCACGGCCACTTCGGCCGGCTTTTTCGTCTGTGCTAGTCTGCTTTTAAGTCCTCTTTATTCCGTCTACCATCGATTATTTTGCTGCCTAGATAGCAGAATTCCTTAACTTCATTTACTTCGCGATCACCAATCCTGATGTTAAGTCTCTCACTGGTCTCATTTCTACTACTTCCCATTACTATCGTCTTTCTTCGATTTACTCTCAGTCCATATACTGTACTCATCAGGCTGTTAATTACATTCAGCGTGTCCAGTAAGTCTTTTTCATTTTCACTACTGAGTATGGCAATCTCACCAGTGAGTCTTATCACTTATATCCTTTCACCTTGAGTTTTAGATCCTTTCACCTTGAGTTTTAGTTCTATTCTTGACACTTTCTTCTATTTCCGTCATTGCTGCTTATGTGTATAGGCTGAACAGTGAGGCGAAAGAGCACATCCCTGTCTTACACCCTCTTTAATACGAGCACTTTGTTCTTGGTCTTTCACTACTATTTGTCTTTATTGTCCATGGGTCAGAGTAGGTTAGTGCTAAGGAAGGAAGATAAGAAAATTGGGGTTTAATGTCTCGTTGACATCGAGTAACGTCTTGAGGATGAGGAAGGGACCATCTGGGCATTTGCCTGGAGCGATTTTAGGAAACCGTGATAAACCTAAATCTGTATGGCCGGACTCGGATTTGAACCATCGTCCTCCCGAATACGAGTACATTGTGCTACTCACTGTACAAACACGCTCTGCGGGCTAGCGCGTACGGTATACTATTAAGTGGTGATAGAAATTTGTGAAGGTTTTTCCGTTCTGACACGAACGAAGTCTGATATTGTACCATTTTACAAACATAATCTGTTTTCCGGAATTAATGTCCACCGATAGCCCCCGGCCCTCAGGAGCGGATACATCAAGTGCTCTGTTAGTGTGGTTCCAAAATATTAATCTCCTATCTGTCCGTCTGATCCTTCAAATGTCCCCTTTGTCGATTTTTGAGTGAGGCAATTCTAACAATATTTTATCGATCTCCGAGACCGGATTCATTCTGCATATGAGGCGTACTGTACACCATTATTCGAAACAGTTAACAGCAACTGAAGGAAGTGTAATAAAACCTAAACACTACCTTTGTAGTTACCTGAATGAAGACGATTAGGTAACGAAGCAGTTACCACGGAATAATGGCCAATATTCTACTCCTCGAGTGTAACCTGTCCCTCCAGGTTGCAAGGAACTGCACTTTCCAACACTGATTCCGTGAGCGGCTGCACGCAAACAGTTTCTCCAAACATTTTTCTTCCCATTCCGTTGTTATACTCCTACACAGTTTCGGACGATAACGGACGCTCTACTTCGCACACGGCAGTGACGTCTGCTCAAAGCGGATGTTTATGAAGAACACAATAAAAATATCTCCTGTCAGACTTTCTCTGACAATTCTCGACGCACGCCGGTACAATGGTAACAGCAGGACTGTGTGAGCCGTAAACTGTAGTTTTCCATTCTCGAAGATCTTTGGCTGAAAAGCAGTATGTCAGCAGAATCATGCGGCTCATTCATTCATTTATTTAGGTTTTCATTCCATCCGTTTGCTATTTGAAGCGGAAACTAGTATTGTCTTCACAGCGAAACTTAATACCAGGACGTCTGTAGTTACCTTTCGAAAAGAGATGCTTGCTTGAATACCGTATTGCCGAAGAGTAAGCAGTAGAAAAGGTACCTTCATACAAAATATCACATGTCGGAAAATATTGAAAGCTGGTTGAGACAAGTCGCCAACTCAGTAGTGATTGCGGCCTACCTAAGTCAGGCAAGGATGGGGACCAACCCCTTCATCTCTGAGTAGCACTTGCACTCAAAGTAATGAATTATTCGTTGTATATATTTTAATCTCTGTCTTCCTCTGCCTTTTTCGCTCTCTACAACTCTCTGTATAGTACCAAGGAAGTTGTTCCCTGACGTCTTAATGCATGTGCGATCACCCTGTTTGTTTTACTTGTCAGTTTACTATGTATGGTCATTTGCTCACCGATTCTGTTCAGACCCTACTCATTTCTTATCTTATCAGTCCACCTAATTTTCAACTCTCGTCTGTAGAATCACATCTCAAATGCTTCGATTTCCACAGTCCATGATTCACTACCACACGATATTCAGCTGCAAACGCACAGTAAACTTCTTTTGGCCAGGAGCATCCTTTTTTTCCTGCGCTAGTGCTTTGTATGCGCTCCTTGCTCCGTCCGTCATGCGTTATTTTTCTTGAAAAGTAGCAGAACTCATTCCCTTCATCTATTTCATGGTCACAATTTTTCATATTAAGAGTGTCGCTAATCTCATTTCTGCTACTGCTCATTAATTTTGTCTTTTTTCGGTTAACTCTCAGTCCATATTACGTTTCCATTAGCCTGTTTTGTTTATTCAATAACTTCTTCAATTCTTATTAACTTTCACCAAGAACAGAAACGTGGTCAGTGAATCTGATCATTGATGCCATTTCACCCTGAATTCTAATCCCACTTCTGAAACTGGCTTTATTTCCGTCATTGCTTCTTCAGTGTATAGATTGAACAGTAGGGGTGAATGATTGCATCACTGTCTTACCCCTTTCTAAATGCTAGCAATTCGTTCTTGGTCTTCCACTTTTAAAAATTTTATTTCTAATTTTTTACTGTATGGAGTTATTTAAATGACCATTGTCCCGACACTCAACTGTGTTGAATCAAAACGCTCCCAAATACTTCTGCACCACTGTGTCCGATGTATCGAGTGTGAGAAAACCACAGATTCGAAAACTGAAGCATTACAGTGCAGGCCCAGCGATACGTTAGGTCCCCGGGAAGCGTAGACAACAACGTGCTCGAAGTAAGTTCAAGACCAGACACTGGGTCTACCTTGCGACAGTAAAATGCTTTGCATGTTAACGGTGCACCAGGACTCTCTGACTGAACGCACTAGTCTCTCTGTTGGAGATATTTTCTTTGTTTCAATGAAGACCGAGTCAATTCAGATTTCTCCTTTAACGTATCGTTATGCAGTAGGGGCTACATCTCATAGACAAGAGGAACAACAGATAGTTCCAGCCCTTCGTTTGTGTGTTGTAGTTCCTATTCTTTGCTGGTCACATTTTCTTTTTCTCAAGTTACTGAATACGTCCACACCGGCTCACCGTGAGTTCTGGCAGTATATTTCTCCCATACTCGTTGCAACACACATGGAACCAGAACTATTTCATCCACATCTCATTTATAATCCTTTCAATTCTTTCAAAGATTATGGAGCTGATTGCCACACTCATTAATGCAGCTTTACACACGTAGAACAAAATTTACATAAAGGTGAGCGGGTGATGTTCATTATTAGTGGATTCTGCTACCGACGAGATATTTCTGCTGTAAAGCAACAAGATAGATCCTAATATCGTCCGTTAGGGTGAATAGAAGACGGCTTGTTCTGTCCGTATTCTTTTTCAGTTTCCAACTGCTTGCAGTGAGAATGTTTTTCTGTACTACAAATTTGTAAATTCGTTCAAATGGATCAAATGGCTCTGAGAATATTGGGGCTTAACTGCTGAGGTCATCAGTCCCATAGGACTTAGAACTGCTTAAACCTAACTAACCTAAGGACATCACACACATCCATGCCCGAGGCAGGATTTTAACCTACGACCGTAGCGGTCGCGCGGCTCCAGACTGTATCGCCTAGAACCACTCGGTCATTCTGGCTGGCTGTAAATTCGTTTCCACATGATCTTACCAATACATTTTGAGCGTTGATAACAATGATTTGGGTTAGTAATTCTTTACCATGTCATCTTCCATTGTATGAAGAGTCAAAACTTCGCTTTTGAGGCAAGGTTCATTAAAATGGTTCAAATGGCTCTGAGCACTATGGGACTCAACATCTTAGGTCATAAGTCCCCTAGAACTTAGAACTACTTAAACCTAACCAACCTAAGGACGTCACACACACCCATGCCCGAGGCAGGATTCCAACCTGCGACCGTAGCAGTCTCGCGGTTCCGGACTGCAGCGCCAGAACCGCACGGCCACCGCGGCCGGCAAGGTTCATTACAGAAGTGACTTAATATACAAGTGGTGTACAAATATATCGAAACACTACAAACAGAGCACTTAACCAGACATGGTGCCATTTACTTGAATGTCTGCATGAGCGGACGTTGATGACGATACCAGCCATTCGAAATTAACTAGAAATAAATTAGCTGAATACGAATAACTTGGCCTCAGTGATGTTGGGTACAAACTTACCGTGAGATGGATCTGACCAGCAACAGTGGTCACATAATCCTTCGCAATAATGCGACCTTGCAGAGTAATCGTATGGCTCCTGGAATTCCATGATATGGTTACCCAAATCATCACCGAACACCCGCCATGTTTCAGTACTGGGACGTAAACTCCTCCAGAAGTTGGAAACGGTGTAAAACAAGACTCAGCCGAGCACACTGCATTCTTCCGCTGCGCCGCAGTCCACGTTTCATAGCTTCGGCACGTTTTCATGTTACGGGCGTTTGCATCACTGACGAGCGGTTGTGTGGTTCCAGCTCGCCGGACAGCTCCCTGCTTCTGTAGCTACCTTCGTGTTGTTTAGGTGCTGACTCGGTTCGCGAGTGACATCGCTTTCTGCAGTGACTTCTGCAGCTGTCATCCTCGTATTTTTTGTCACAGTCCTCTTCAATGAAGGTCTGTCACGACCACTAAAAGCACACCCGTCCGGGCTGTGATTTAGCGGACGATGTTTTTCCGCATTTCTTGTGTAAGTGCCCCCTGAAACACCAAACAGTTCGGCTTCCTTGTTAACGGAAGCACCCACCACATGAGCGTCAACAATTTGCGCAAGTTCGAATTCACTTAGCTCCGACACAATACACTTATTACTATACAGAACACAGTTCTGACGGCTGACAGTTGCAACGTATTGAGACCGTTACACAAGTGCTGTTAGTAGTGGAATACAACAGCTCAACTTGTAGGCTTGGCTATAACCTGCATTTGTGTTCAAGTATGCAGTTATCGTAGAGTTTCCATTTCTGTGTCCAACTCCTGTAAGTTCACGTGAAGCAACATGTCATTAATTTACTGAAGATTTCACAGTATACACTCGAACTTGACAACCGACGATATTAAAATCTTGCTGTGGGAATGTGGAATAAAGAAGAAATTGATCGATCCTGCTTTATAAAGTGTGCATCATTTAAGGAACTGTTCAATTCTAAATTATAATCTACTTAAAAAAAGCGGATATTAAACGTCTTTGTAACCTTGGTGCCATTTGTAGCCTGCTAAAGAAAAGAAGTTAGGTCGCAGGTTCCAAACCTGCCTCGGGAATGGATGTGTGTGGTGTCCTTAGGTTAGTTAGGTTTAAGTAGTTCTAAGTCTAGGGGACTGATGACTCAGATGTTAAGTCCCATAGTGCTCAGAGCCATTTGAACCATTTGACATAGAAGTAATTTTGTGTGAAAGTGTGACGTGGTAATTATTACTCATATTATTCAGAGTGATTCCTTGATGATGTTACAAATTTTCAGGGATGATGAGGAAAGGTAAATGCATCAATCTGAGGTAAGGGACCCTAGGACAGAAACGACCGAATTGAAAAGTATAAGCGAAAATCTATTCAAGTTTGGGCTCAGTATCGCGCAGTGCTCAAACTAAGGTCGCCAACTTACGAACCCTGAACATGGTGTACAGAATACCTGCTGAATACTCCCCAGTACCCTCAGAAAAATTCCCTTGTTGACGAACTAGCAGTGGCTCACGTAACTTGGAGTGAGATGGACCAAAAGCTCCAAGTCTACTGTACGGCAATGACGAATTCTATTTGTCTGTGCAAGTTTCATAAGCTACCCACTGGCAACAGTTGTTTAAAATAGCGTCTCGTTTTGAAAGATGCAATCGCCATTCCCGAATTGCTCTTCGACAGTGGGAAGCAAGAAGGTGCTTAAAACATCAATGTAGGCCTATGCAGTGATAGTCCCACACAAAACAATAAGGGGTAGCCTACTCCATGAAAAATACGACCACACCATAACACCACCTCCTCCGAATTTTACTGTTGACACTACACACGTTGGCAGATCACGTTCACCGGGCAGTTGCGATATGCATACCCTGCCATCGGATCGCCACATTGTGTACCGTGATTCGTCACTCTACACAACATTTTTCCACTGTTCAATCGACCAATGTTTAGGCTCCTTACACCAAGCGAGGGGTCGTTTGGCATTTACCGGCTTGATGTGTGGCTTATGAGCAGCCGCTCGACCATGATATCCAAGTTGTATCAGCTCCCGCCTAACTGTCATAGTACATGCAGTGGATCCTGATGCAGTTTGGAATTCCTGTGTGATGGGCCTGATAGATGTCTGCCTATTACACTTTACTACTGTCTTCAACTCTCGGCGGTCTGTGTCAGTCAACAGACGGGGTCGGCCTGTACGCTTTTGTGCTGTGCATGTCCTTTCACATTTACACTTCACTATCACATAGGAATCAGTGGACGTACGGATGCTTACGAGTGTGGAAATCTCGCGTACAGACGTATGACACAAGTGACACCCAAACACCTGACCACGTTCCAAGTCCATGAGTTCCGCGGAGCACCTCATTCTACTCTCTCACGAAGTCGAATGACTACTGAGGTCCCTGATATGGAGTACCTGGCAGTAGGTGGCAGCACAATGCACCTTATATGAAATACGTATATTTTTGGGGGTGTCCTGATACTTTTGATCACATAGTGTGTGTCACATATTTTGATACTTGGCCGGCCGCGGTGACCACCGAGCGGTTCTAGGCGCTTCAGTCCGGAACCGTGCGACTGCTACGGTCGCAGGTTCGAATCCTGCCTCGGGCATGGATGTGTGTGATGTCCTTAGGTTAGTTAGGTTTAAATAGTTTTAAGTTCTAGGGGACTGATGACCTCAGATGTTAAGTCCCGTAGTGCTCAGAGCTATTTGAAACATTTGATATTCGCAAAGTCAGTCACTGAAACCTATATGGTACTTACACTTGATCTGGAATCATGAAATCTGGCAAGAAGAAAGGTATCGTAGCACATGTAAAGGAAAGGAATCAGAATATTGTTTATCTGCAATTTTCTCAAACGAAAATAATGTTTCTTTCGTTGTTTGTTCAAATGGCTCTGAGCACTATGGGACTTAACATCTATGGTCATCAGTCCCCTAGAACTTAGAACTACTTAAACCTAACTAACCTAAGGACAGCACACAACACCCAGCCATCACGAGGCAGAGAAAATCCCTGACCCCGCCGGGAATCGAACCCGGGAACCCGGGCGTGAGAAGCGAGAACGCTACCGCACGACCACGAGATGCGGGCTTGTTGTTTGTTGTCCGACTTCAGAACTTGAAAGTGAAACATTCTCGACAGTGTTACAATCCCAAGGATCGATATCGTGCCAGTATCACTGTTGATAACATGCAATAATCGTCGAGATCCTCCATTTCTGGATAGACGAACTGTCTGTTTACATAATTGAGTTTGTACGGAATCCTCAGTGTGTCAGTCTTAATCGCACCTGGCTAATTATTCTTTTTTCATCACTTTTCCTCTGTTTACGCCGGCCAGTAGTTATGGATTTTACCATTTGGTAGTACTGGTGGAAGAGGCATCTGGTCTTAGAGGCATTGAGGCATTTTACTGTAAAACTGGAGCAGTCCCCTCGAAGATTTCGTGCAGGATGATTCCTCCGAACGGCATAAAGAACCGTTGTGTACCTCTTGAGTGGACACGAACACAGCCGTTAAGAGAGAGGGGGAGAGAGAGAGAGAGAGCACTGGGGCACAAAAGAAGCCAGTCACGTGTTGCGGAGCGCGGTCAGTGAGTCGCTCTGTCACGGCCAATGCCGCGGCGGCGGCCTCGCTACTCTAGTCGCACACTTCCGCGAACCTTTCGCGCCTCTCCAGACGGCGGGCATTCTGCTGCGGGCGCGCCGACCTCGAAACCGGTTGACGACCTCCTCGCTGACCTCCCTGCCTGCTGTGCTGCTACCGACACGGCACCTGTCTGTGCTCGACGTGTGCTGCAGCTGTTTACAACCCGCAATTTGCACACCACGTTCGCCTTTGTGAAGAATCGTCTCCTACACTTAGGGTATCGCGCCACAGTCGATAAAAATGGAACCCTTCCACAATCACTTTGTTGTCCGTCTGTCTGTCTGTCCAACTGTTAACGAGTTGACCTATCAGTTTGAAAATTACATCACACACTAAGGCCTATGGGACCTTGCCGGTGTAAAAAATCGAAGTTTCTATGTCAGTGCATTCATAACACAGGCAATTTACGTCACTTATTTTGATATTCGCAAACTCACTCATCAAAACTATACAGTATTTCCTGTTGATCTACACTCATGAAATTTGGCAAGAAATGAGGTTTACAGTACAAGCAACAGAAAAAATTCGAAAATTGCTAATTTGTCGTTACATCAAACGAAAAAAAAATATTTTTTGTCTTTTGTTATTCAACGTCACATATGGCATTAAAACATTCTCGAAAATCTTGGAATCTTTGGAACCGACATCTTGCTAGTATCAATGTCGATAAGAGCAAAAATAGCCGAGGTCCTAGATTTCCGGAATGGATGGACTGTCTGCATACAAAATTGTCTCCTTTTGTTATTCATTTCTACGATAGCAAATTTTAACCCATATGAGTTGTGTATAGGCTGCATAAGGAACGACAGAACACCACAGCAGGGTAATAATTTAATTGTTCAAGCTGCTAGTGTCTCTGGCGACTGGTTGGTGAGGACACTTTAAGGTTACGTCAGCAATAACGATGTTGCTAATTGCTCTAAAGCAAAGAGACGCAGTGCTCGTACAAGTCTCCTGCCAATTTTGGCCTCACCTATCCATCGTAAAGTTTTCCATGAGAATGAAAAATTTTCTACCAGTGACGGTGCAAATTACAGTAACGGAAGGTCTGGTCGGAAGGCAACAGTAAGCAGAGAAGTGTAGTTAGGATAAGGATGGTGCAGCGCCAAGAAGAAAGTTCGTTTGAGAGTCGGAAGCCAGTTAATATACACATGGATTGTTTACTCACCAAGAAGCAAGAAGACGTTATATTAAATTTATTTTGAAGGCGAGAATGCCGTCCGGAGAGACGGGTGCAATTTCGGTTTAAATGTAAAGAGCGAGAAGTTTCAATTGCGTACTAAGGAAGAGAATGTGGAAAGGACCACTGGAGGGTCACATTTGGGATTTGTCAGGAGTACACCACTTTGTGACAATAGCTCAACAATGTTTCCTGTCGAAAACGTTGAAAAGTGGGAACTTTAGGGGGAAAACCTCCCTTACTTAACATTTCTAACATAAACTTTTCCTACTGAGCCAGACAGTTTTCTTTACATACGAACTGCATACGAATTTACACAGAATTTGTAGAGTACATTAAATTTCATATGTGTTGTTGTGATCTTCAGTCCTGAGACTGGTTTGATGCAGCTCTCCATGCTACCCTATCCTGTGCAAGTTTCTTCATCTCGCAGTACCTACTACAACCTACATCCTTCTGAATCTGCTTAGTGTAATCATCTCTTGGTCTCCCTCTACGATTTTTACCCTCCACGCTGCCCTCCAATCCTACATTTGTGATCCCTTGCTGCCTCAGAACATGTCCTACCAACCGGTCCCCTCTTCTTGTCGAGTTGTGCCACAAACTCCCCTTCTCCCCAATTCTATTCAATACCTCCTCATTAGTTATGTGATCTACCCATCTAATCTTCAGCATTCTTCTGTAGCACCACATTTCGAAAGCCTCTATTCTCTTCCTGTCCAAACTATTTATTGTCCATGTTTCACTTCCATACATGGGTACACTCCATACAAAAACTTACAGAAACGACTTCCTGACACTTAAATCTATACTCGATGTTATCAAATTTCTCTTCATCAGAAACGCTTTCCTTGCCATTGCCAGTCTACATTTTATATCTTCTCTACTTCGACCATCATCAGTTATTTTGCTCCCCAAATAGCAAAACTCCTTTACTACTTTAAGTGTCTCATTTCCTAATCTAATTCCCTCAGCATCACCCGACTTAATTCGACTACATTCCATTATCCCCGTTTTGCTTTTGTTTGTTTTCATCTTATATCCTCCTTTCAAGACACTGTCCATTCCGTTCAACTGCTCTTCCAAGTCCTTAGCTGTCTTTGACAGAATTACAATGTCATCGGCGAACCTCAAAGTTTTTATTTCTTCTCCATGGATTTTAATACCTAGTCCGAATTTTTCTTTTGTTTCCTTTACTGCTTGCTCAATATACAGATTGACTAACATTGGGGAGAGGCTACAACCCTGTCTCACTCCCTTCCCAACCACTGCTTCCCTTTCATGCCCCTCGAGTATTATAACTGCCATCTGGTTTCTGTACAAATTGTAAATAGCCTTTCGCTCCCTGTATTTTACCCCTGCCACCTTTAGAATTTGAAAGAGAGTATTCCAGTCAACATTGTCAAAAGCTTTCTCTAAGTCTACAAATGCTAGAAACGTAGGTTTGCCTTTCCTTAATCTTTCTTCTAAGATAAGTCGTAAGGTCAGTATTGCCTCACGTGTTCCAATATTTCTAAGGAATCCAAACTGATCTTCCCCGAGGTCGGCTTCTACCAGTTTTTCCATTCGTCTGTAAGGAATTCGCGTTAGTATTTTGCAGCTGTGACTTATTAAACTGATTGTTCGGTAATTTTCACATCTGTCAACACCTGCTTTCTTTGGGATTGAAATTATTATATTCTTCTTGAAGTCTGAGGGTACTTCGCCTGTCTCATACATCTTGCTCACCAGATGGTAGAGTTTTGTCAGGACTGGCTCTCCCAAGGCCGTCAGTAGTTCTAATGGAATGTTGTCTACTTCCGGGGCCTTGTTTCGGCTCAGGTCTTTCAGTGCTCTGTGAAACTCTTCACGCTGTATCGTATCTCCCATTTCATCTACATTCTCTTCCATTTCTATAATATTGTCCTCAAGTACATCTGCTTTCTCTTCTTTGGTTAGAACTGGGTTTACATCTGAGCTCTTGATATTCATACAAGTGGTTCTCTTTTCTCCAAAGGTCTCTTTAATGTTCCTGTAGGCAGTATCTATCTTACCCCTAGTGAGATAAGCCTCTACATCCTTACATTTGTCCTCTAGCCATCCCTGCTTAGCCATTATGCACTTCATGTCGATCTCATTTTTGAGACATTTGTACTCCTTTTTGCGTGCTTCATTTACTGCGTTTTTATGTTTCCTCCTTTCATCAATTAAATTCAATATTTCTTCTGTTACCCAAGGTTTTCTACTAGCCCTCGTCTTTTTACCTACTTGATCCTCTGCTGCCTTCACTACTTCATCCCTTAGAGCTACCCATTCTTCTTCTACTGCACTTCTTTCCCCCACTGCTGTCAATTGTTCACTTATGCTCCCCCTTAAACTCTGCACAACCTCTGGTTTAGTCAGTTTATCCAGGTCCCATCTCCTTAAATTCCCACCTTTTTGCAGTTTCTTCAATTTTAATCTGCAGTTCATAACCAATAGATTGTGGTCAGAGTCCACATATGCCCCTGGAAATGTCTTACAATTTAAAACCTGGTTCCTAAATCTCTGTCTTACCATTACATAATCTATCTGATACCTTTTAGTATCTCCGTGATTCTTCCATGTATACAACTTTCTTTTATGATTCTTGAACCAAGTGTTAGCTATGATTAAGTTATGCTCTGTGCAAAATTCTACCAGACGGCTTCCTCTTTCATTTCTTACCCCCAATCCAGATTCACATACTATGTTTCCTTCTCTCCATTTTCCTACACTCGAATTCCAGTCACCCATGACTATTAAATTTTCGTCTCCCTTCACTATCTGAATAATTTATTTTATCTCATCATACATTTCATCAATTTCTTCATCATCTGCAGAGCTAGTTGGCATATAAACTTGTACTACTGTAGTAGGCGTGGGCTTCGTGTCTATCTTGGCCACAATAATGCGTTCATTATGCTGTTTGTAGTAGCTTACCCGCACTCCTATTTTTTATTCATTATTAAACCTATTCCTGCATTACCCCTATTTGATTTTGTATTTATAACCCTGTATTCACTTGACCAAAAATCTTGTTCCTCCTGCCACCAAACTTCACTAATTCACACTATATCTAACTTTAACCTATCCATTTCCCTTTTTAAATTTTCTAACCTACCTATGGGATCTGACATTCCACGCTCCGATCCGTAGAACGCCAGTTTTCTTTCTCCTGATAACAGCGTCCTCTTGCGTAGTCCCCGCCCGGAGATCCGAATGGGGGACTATTTTACCTCCGGAATATTTTACCCAAGAGGACGCCATCATCATTTAACCATACAGTAAAGCTGCATGCCCTCGGGAAAAATTACGCCTGTAGTTTCCCCTTGCTTTCAGCCGTTTGTAGTACCAGCACAGCAAGGCCGTTTTGGTTATTGTTACAAGGACAGATCAGTCAATCATCCAGACTGTTGCCCCTTCAACTACTGAAAAGGCTGCTGCCTCTCTTCAGGAACCACACGTTTGTCTGGCCTCTCAAGAGATACCCCTCCGTTGTGGTTACACATACGGTACGGCCATCTTGTATCGCTGAGGCACGCAAGCCTCCCCACCAGCGGCAAGGTCCATGGTTCATGGGGGGAAATTTCATATACACTTAGATATGAAATAAAAATGTATTTCATATACACTTACATATAAAATAAAAATATATTTAGACAGTTATCATTACTTAAGTCATGTATTATTGAAAAACGTATAGAGAAAATATTCGTATCAAATTTACCAATGTTGTGAGGCACACCACAAGGGGAAGTTCAATATGTCCATACACACATGTTTATTGTAGCTACACTAAGTGATCAAAAGTATGCGGTCATCTGGCTGAAAATGACTTACAAGGTCGCGGCTCCCTCCATCGGTAATTCTGGGAGTTAGTATAGTGTTGGCCCACCCTCTTCCACTCTCGCAGGCGTACATTCAATCTGGTGCTGGAATGTTTCTTGGGATATGGCAGCCCATTCCTCACGGATTGCTGCACTGAGAACACGTATCGTTGTCGGTCGGTGAGGCGTGGTCCGGAGTCGGCGTTCCAAAACATCCCAAAGGTGTTCCACAGGATTCACGTCATATGAGCAGTCGCTCGACCTCCCGCCTAACTGTCATAGTACTTGCAGTGGATCCTGATGCAGTTTGGAATTCCTGTGTGATGCTTCGGATAGATGTCTGCCTATTACACAGTGACTGGAAATGGTTAATAACTTGGAGACCATTTGCGGCCATTCTGGGAACTAATGTTACCAAACGACGGAATTGTTGTGGATGTTAGTGCGTCATTTCACGGAGCCACAAATGTTCGCGATCTGTTTAAACAACATTCTTGGCAGTTCGAGCGAAAGGCATGGCCACGAGATGACCCGACATAAATCCCATAGAGCATTTATGAGACAATCGAGAGGTCAATTCGTGCACAAAATCCTGCTTCGGCAACACTTTCGCAATTATAGACGGGTGTAGAGGCAGCATAGATCATTATTTCTGCAGGGGACTTCCCAAGATTTTCTGAGTCCGCGCCGTATCGAGTAGCTGCACAACGCCGGTCTAAATGAGGTCTGACACTGTTTTCGGAGGTATCTCATGACTTTTGTCACCTCGGTGTATAGTTGAGAGATATTTGATTCTTCTTGTATTCGTTTCTTTGTTACCTTTGAGGAGAGTACAAAGCTTGGTGATTTAAGAAGAAGTCTTCAGATTACCTTGTTAAGGAACAAGCGGGACCAGGTGTTCATCCTATGGTCTGGGGAGGGAAGTGGGTTCCTAGAGTACCACAGTTCGCGGAAGCGGTTGTAATTATCCCCTGCTCCACCATTTGGCGACCAGTACACTTTTCTCCTTTGAAGGCTAGAAGCCGCTAAGCCACTGTATACCCCTAGGAGATACCTGTGCGTGATGAACTCACCTCCCTGTATACAGATTTAAGCACAGTCTGCCACGGCGCTGCTTGGGTTTTGTGAGAAAATTCGTTGCCTTTCCTTTCATATCTTGTTATCCTGTCAACTGAGTCCTTCCTGCCACTGTCATTAAGCGTGAAGGCCTCTACCAATGAGTGTAGCATGGTTAGCAGACGATACCAACCTCTTGCATGTCAAGATAAGTTCTGTAAGCCAAGTATCGGAAATTTCTGCAGGGTTCCCATGTAGTGACGAAGATAAAAAGCGAAATTCTCGCTGGTCGCTGCAGTAATGGTTGGGTGTCCTCCCCTCCATGTGGACTTTGTGAAGACGTCGTCGCCGGCCGGAGTGGCCGAGAGGTTCTAGGCGCTACAGTCTGAAACCGCGCGACCGCTACGGTCGCAGGTTCGAATCCTGCCTCGGGCATGGATGTGTGTGATGTCCTTAGGTTAGTTAGGTTTGAGTAGTTCCAAGTTCTAGGGGACTGATGACCTCAGAAGTTAAGTCCCATAATGCTCAGAGCCGTTTGAACCATTTTTTTTTTTTTTTTTTTTTTTGAAGGCGTCGGGACCTAGTTTTAGAGGAAGAGAATTTTGGACACTTCTCGTGGGGTAGCCGTTTCTGGCACTGGCCGTCCTGCTGCAGAGAGAGAGGGACTTCTGGCTCTGGCGCCAATTGGGGCTCAGATTTGCCACGATTTGAGTAAGTGTCGCATGTCGCATTAGTGCTGCCCTTTTTCTGAGCAGCTGACAATTTGCGGGATTTGCCGTGCAACTTGTGTTGCCTGATTAATTATTTTGTTTCATGGGCCATGGTATTTAGCATTTGCGAAGGGCACAGATTAGAACTTTTGCGTTTCCCAAGCAGTCTTCCACGTAGATTAGGTACCTCCCTACAGTGTTAGCGGGACATTCACAATTAAATGGGCTTCTAAAGAGGTTTGTGCTTCAGTGTTTTAGGTGGCTGTATGCCCGTTGTATTGGAGCAGTCTCTGGGTCAACGTTACGAAACTTTACGTTCATTTCATTGGAGAGTTAGTCTCAGTCATATTAGCGTGGTATGAATCGAGATCTCAGAGTAAGTAAATAACTTATAAAATTCAGACTATAACTGATCCTGTCCCTTTAAAAACCAATGTAACCTCTGCATTCCTAACTTTTTCTCACTTTCACGGTGCTACGTTGTTAAGCAGCGGCCAACTCTTTTGTTTAAATATTAGATACGAGCGTATTTTGACAAGTGATTATGACTTATGATGTATGAGCATTGCACTGAGGTGGTTATACGAGGGTAAAACCAAAAGTAAGGTCTCGTATTTTTTTATAAGTACATAGACCTGTTTATTTCTACAATTGCTCACATCAGCTTGAACATTTAGCTATTTTTCGACATAATCACAATTTCTGTCGATACATTTTTGTGGACGCTGTGACAGTTTTTGTATGCCCATGTCATACCAGCTCGCCGCCATGTTGTTCAGAAATTTATGAATCTCGTCTTTCACCTCGTCGTCGGAGCTGAATCGATTTCCGGCCAAATGTTCTTTTAACCTAGGTAACAGGTGATAGTCACTGGGCGCCAAGTCAGGACTATAGGGTGGGTGGGTGACTGGGTGATTATGTTCCACTGAAGCTGTTGCAGGAGAGCAACGGTTTGCCGAGCGATGTGTGGGCAAGCATTGTCATGGAGAATGTGTACGCCCTTGCTCAACAGCCCTCTTCCCCGGTTCTGAATTGCCCGTTTCAGTTTTTCAGAGTCTCACAGTACCTCTCAGCGTTAATTGTGGTTCCAGTGGGCATAAAGTCGACCAACAATACTCCTTTCCGATCCCAAAAACGGTTGTCATGACTACCGGCAGACTGTATTTGTTTGAATTTCCGCAGCTTTGGCGAAGAAGGATGCCGCCACTGGCGTGATTGTTGCTTGGTCTCAGGTGTTAAGTGGTATGCCCAGGTTTCGTCACCCGTGACAATTGAGTCCAGAAAGTTGTCCTGTTCGGCTGCAAGGCGGTGAAGAAATGCCGGCAAGCATCAACTCGTTGCCGCATGTGGTCCTCAGTCAGCATGCGTGTGGCACCTATCTTGCGCACACCTTCCGGTAGTTCAATGTTTCCGTTAAAATTCTGTGAGCGGTGCTTCGGGAAACCTCAGGAACCAACGTGCAGAGATCATCCAGGGTGATCCGCCGATGTTTACGGATGCTTTGCTCAACCTTCAACACTGTCTCCCCAGAAATTGACGGTCTCCCGCTCCTTTGTTCGTCATGAATTTCGGTCCGACCAGCTGCAAACACTCTACACCACTTACGAACATTTTTGACATCATGCACGACTCACCATACACTTCCGTCAATTGGCGATGGTTTTCAATCGGCGCAATGCCCTTTGCGTTCAAAAACCGAATAACTGCGCGCAGTTCGCATTTGGCCGTAACATCCAAAGGGAGCTCGATTCTCAACGGCTGCCAACCCAAGACTGGGCGCCTCAGCGTGGCGTGCGCATGTTTACACACAGCACTTTTCATAACAGTGTGACCAACTGCCACACCAACAGAGTTCTGTACTTATAAAAAAATAGGAGACCTTACTTTTGGTATTACCCTCGTACATCTGCTAAAGCCACGTCGTAGAGAGAATAAAGCAAGACAGGAGTGCAGGTTCAGTTTATATCGACGCCAGTCCGGGAGAATCATAACTTGTACAGTTCAATGTTTTTCCTTTGTATCAAGAAACATAATTGCAGGACGTGATTGGAGCGTCACCCCTAAGCGGCACTACCAAAGGAGCCGGTGAACCTACAGGCCAATTCTTTCTCTGTTGGCAGATGAGAGGCTACAGAGCTGCTGCGGTGTTGGCACCTTTGCTGGTGGTGACGGTGATGCTGTCAGCCGTGGAGGGCCAGGTGCCAGCGCTGGGGGCCTGTCCAGACATGCAGACGGTGCCCGGCTTCGACATGGCCAGGGTGAGTAGGATCTTATAATCTTCTCTCACCTCATAGTAGCGCCGACAGTGGTATCTCGTGGAACAACTTGTTTCCTTTTGGAGAAACTTACCAACACACTTTTTTAATTCGTGTCAGAAGCGTCAGATTACAAATTGGAAGGAAAGAAGGAAGTACATGTGGTCCGCGACACTGCACTGAGTGGGGCAGTTAAGGCAAGAACACATGTGTTGGCGCGTCTTGACAACACCACACCTACATGTATACTCCGCAAGCCCCTTAACACCGCAAGGCGGTGGACACATTGTACTAGTATGAAATTTTCACTCTACAGCGGAGTGTGCGCTGATATGAAACTTCCTGGCAGATTAAAACTGTGTGCCGGGCCGAGACTCTCCGCTGTAGAGTGAAAATTTCATTCTAGAAACATCCCCTAGGCTGTGGCTAAGCCATGTCTCCGCAGTATCCTTTCTTCCAGGAGTGCTACTTCTGCAAGGTTCGCAGGAGAGCTTCTGTGAAATTTGGAAGGTAGGAGACGAGGTACTGGCGGAAATAAGGCTGTGAGGACGGGGCGTGAGTCGTGCTTGGATAGCTCAGTTGGTAGAGCACTGGCCCGCGAAAGGCAAAGGTCCCGAGTTCGTGTCTCGGCCCGGCACACAGTTTTAATCTGCCAGGAAGTTTCACATTGTACTAGTGTTGTCAGTTTTCTAGTCTATTCCTGTTCAATAATGGGTGAGCAAATATTATTTATACGACTCAGTTTGAACTCTGATCCCTCCTCTCTTATTTCCATGACCCCTACGTGAGAAAGACAGTTACGGCAGCGCGATGATTGCATCTACGGACTGGGTGTTCCCCTTTTGTGAGATCTGATTTGGATCTTCTTGTCCCTGCCTGCCATCTTTCAAGGTATTTACTGACTCTTTTGATGGTTCCATCCAGCGATGATCTTTTTCAGTCAAGTTCATCTTCATTTTAGGCTGAGTTTAGTGTTCACAGTCCTCAGCTGCTCAGAGAAAGCTACTCCTTGATTTCAGCTTTTCAGCAGCCTCTCAAATGCCTGATAGGGGCTGCTGTACAGATGTGCAGGACTTCATTCTCTCTATGTAGGCAGTTGCCTCCAGTCGAATTGTCGGTGGAATAGTTTAACCAGTTGGTACATTTTATTTGCGGGAGCGAGTTTCAAGCAGTGGGTGACGAGTCTTTAGATCCCATGCGGCGTGTCGTAAACTCGTTTAGACTGGGCGGATTTGTACCCGACGAGGCAGGCGCATTCGCCAGCGGAATGGGAAACTTCCTGTGCTGTTGTTATTACCAATTTCGGCTTAGCATCCCCGTTTGAACCTATAACTTTTCTAAGGTATTGGTTTAATGTCAAGAAACTCAGACATTCTTCTCCATGTAACGTGGAGTCCTCAGGTTGCTTGTCTTTTGTGGAGATAAAAAGCGCAAATCTGCGTTTTTGTGGAATTACGCTTAAGTTGGTAATTTATTAATTAAGAAATATAGGTGAAATTTTTTGCGTCCGTTCAGAATAAGCTACAATTTTCGTAGACCATACCAGCACGAACTGACTGAAACAGATCTTCCCGTGCGTTGTCACACTTCAGTAGTCGCATCTGTGAATGCGTACTTACTTTTCTAGACTCTCTCTGTATATGCGTGTATAAGCTACGTCTTCTTTTTTTTTTTTTTTTTTTTTTTTTTTTTTTTTTTTGTCAAATGTTTGGGCGGAACGACAACAAGTCTCCATGAAAACTATACGATGGGTTTTTGTCCGACTTCAGAATTTTCACAATCAAACGAAGAGTGGGAAATGGACAAATAGGGTATGAAATTGACCAGCGTGAGGTCGTTTTGCAAAAAAATTTAATTGCTTGAAATTAACCAGTCCATAGCGTTCAGTTCGTAAGAAAGCAGCTGCGAGCAGTTTGTCCCGAGTGTCCGAGAGTGTATTTGTCGAATTCTCCGTTATGATTTAAAACAGATCGTTCAACAACTGAAGCAGAAATATTATCAGTTGCGATTAGAATTCTGACAGCAAATTACGACATACAGAAACGAGGACAATGGATTTGCCATTTTCATTTCACAGATTACGTGAATAACGGAACTACCGTTACTGGGCAGACAGCACCTCTAACGAAGTTTATGAACGGCCTTTTATACGACAGCAAGGTGACAGTATCGTGTGCAGTTTCGTCACACGGAGTCACCGGACCGTACTTTTCCGCATATGAAGAGCGATTCCCAGTGATTGTCACTTCGGATCGGTATGTCGAGATGTTGCAATCTTTTGTCATGCCTGCATTGAACAGTATTCCACAACTGTATGAGCCGGCCGATGTGGCCGAGCGGTTCTAGGCGCTTCAGTCTGGAACCGCGCGACCGCTACGGTCGCAGGTTCGAATCCTGCCTCGGGCATGGATGTGCGTGATGTCCTTAGGTTAGTTAGGTTTAAGTAGTTCTAAGTTCTAGGGGACTGATGACCTCAGATGTTAAGTCCCATAGTGCTCAGAGCCACAACTGTATAAAACCTGGTTTGAACAGGGTGGTGCGACATCCCACACTATAAAGTAATCAATCACAGGTGTGCGAGAATTGTTCGGTAACCGTGGCACCTCAACATTCGGTGTCGTTCACTAGCCTCCCTGACCACCAGATTTGTAAGTTTGTGATTTGTTCTTGAGGGGCTACCTTAAGAGTCAGATATACACGAGAAGGTCGCGAAGACAGGATAAATTAAAGGAGAGAATTCATGACGACATTCATGGTATACTAGCAGATATACTGCAACACTCAATGAGAAATCCCAAGAGCGGATTGGAAGAATGCATACGTACAGAAGGATGCTTGCTGTATGCAAGACATAACTTCTAATCATTGGTAATTTTGATTACTGTCTCTTAAAAGGCAAATTTTAGTGGCTCAATTGCTGTCAACACATTTTTGATGCATTTTTAACGTTTTTATTGGCTGTTTCAAAAGTTCCCGTTTTTTTGTGTCGCCCTGCACATGCACAGGGGAAAAAATAGGAAAACGCTGTGCATACTAGGGGAACAAAGAGCTGCATGTATCTGTAAAATTCACGCCGCGCCGTACTAACAGTGTTTTTTTTTTTTATTTTGAGTTTATCAATCTGCCACTGTTTAAACAGCTAGCTGTTTTATTCTCCACTTCTGCCGCAACCTTAAACCACGCCCTCAGTTCCTTTGTGTTTGAACAGTATATTTGAACCTGGATAAATTATTTAATACCAACTAAAAACGCCGTCTCAATGCATTTTTCAAGGTAAGGATGATATGTAGAAAAATGAACGACTGCAGTGTTTTACAAGTGTCAGACATACTTTAACTGGCTCTGCAGAGAGTAGTATCTTTTCTAGATTTCGTATAAGCATCTTAAGAGAAGTTTGTAAGTTGACATTCATTACTCCTCATCACTAACATTTGATTCTCTTATATACCACATACACCGATGAACCGTAGCATTGTGACAACTGCCCACGGTGAGTTTAGCCAGTTAGTGCTGAGAGAACGTGACGCGGTGAGGAGAGTATATAAATGGAGCAGAGACGAGTGAGTTGTAATCCTAGCGATGATACCGACCACAAGAGAGGAAATACACTGGCATAAGCAAATTTCACAAAAGGCAGATTGTTGTGGCCAGAGCATCTCGGAAACAGCGAAGATGGCCGGCTGTTCGCGTGTTACTGTTGTCAGCGTCTGTGGAAAATGGTTGAAGGGTGGTGAAATCACGAGTAGGTGGTAAGGTATTGGACGTCCACTCTTCATCGCAGAACGCGGAGGTCGGTGGCTTGCCCGCTCTGTAACACAGGGGAAACATCGACCTGACGGCAGAGTACAATGATGGTTGAGGCACAATTGTTTCCGAGCACACTGTCAGCACACATTGTCGAACATGGGTCTTCGCAGATAGACGACCCCTACATGTTCGCACATAGTCTCGAGGGGTTTGTCAATTAGGATAAATGGGCAGGGGGTCATCGAGACTGGACTGTGGACAACATTTCGACTCACTGGCTGCCTCTTGTTTTGTATTGCACAAGATCGAATGTCAAGCTCGGATACACCGTCATCCAGGAGAACTTCTTTCGAAGCATGTACAGCGTCACGGACACAGCTGGCGTGGGCAATATTATGGTATCTCGGGTATTCACCTGTACTGCCATGTGACCTGTGGTAGTAATGTACGAGACTATGACAGATGTGGACTACGTGGACATTATTACGGGCCACTTGCATCCCCTCATGCCTGATGTCATCCCCAGTGACGACGGCATTCCAGCGGAATTACTCTTCGTGTCACAAGGCCAGAATCATGATAGAGTGGTTTGAGGGGCCTGATAGAGATGAGTCATTGATGTGTTGACCATCAAATTAGCCTAATCTGAACCCGATGGCAAATATCGTGGACGATGTCAGACGTTGGCTCCACGCTCACAAGATATTGGCCCGTGATTTAATTGAACAGCGCGACGCGTGCAAACTTGTCTACTGCCACTTACCTTCGGAAATCTATCAAGTATTATTCAAGTCCTTGCCACGCTCAATCGATCTGCACTGCGCTTGAAAAGTGAGTCAAGACGCCATTAAGCAAACGGTCGTAATATTTAGGTTGAAGAGTGGTGTACCACTGCATCATAACATTAAAAATTTTAAGAATTACGTAAATTAAAATGTAAGAAAAACATAAGAAAAATGTAAATGTTCGTTTGTTCAAAATCGTCTACCTCCGTAGGTTCTTGACCGATTGCTTTAAAATTTTGACACAACGCTAAATTCTAATATAGGCGTGCTTTTAGGTGCCTGTTTCTTTAATATATGCTATATAATATATATTAAATGTACATGTGCGTGTAAATTTTTGAAATTTTTTTTTGTAACAACGTTTCCCTAATCTTAAATTTATAAAAAAAATTTATTTCACATACGTTAAAAATAGGTGTGTTAAAATATATGCGTATTCCAATGCAACGTTTGTCACAATTTTAAAGCATTCGGTTAAAAACTTTTGGAGATTTGCGATTAGGAACATTTACAGTTTCTGTATAAGTGTATTTGTTTCTTCAAAATCTCAATTTTCAAAAGTTCTTCACGCACTGCTTTGAAATTTTTATACAACTTTGCATTCGATTTCTATCCTGATTTTTTTTTTGTATCTACTTGAACAGTTACAAAAATGTAAATGTTGGTTTGTGCAAATCGTTCGTCTCCGAAAGCTCTTGACCAATTGCTTTGTAATTTTGACACAGCATTGAATTCTAATACTGGCGTGTTTTAGGCACCTAATTGTTTATGTATGCATATTTTAATACATGTAACATATAAATATACATAAGTAATATGTAAATGGACAACATTGTTACGAGAAATATAAAAAGGTACCTTCCGATTTTCTTCGAATTTTAACGAGTTATAAGTATACGCTCATATAACAGCTAAATGGTGTACAGCTACTCACATTAGCATGTACTGCTGAAAAGAATGCTTCAGGAACGGAATATCATTATATGAATTATTAGACTCTATTCTTTGAAATTTTTCTTCAGCGAGTGGGAGGGGGAGATGGACAGAGACAGGAGAGAGACGAAGATTAAGACGTATATCCAATAGCCATACACGTTAGAAACGTATTTAGCAAACAGAAAAGTTGTATTCATGATTATTTGTCTGTGGTTAGAATACTAAACTGAATTTGTAAAAGCAGTAAATAACTCACAAAGTCAGAGAGAAGAGCAAGAAGAGGTGGAGAGATGGCGGCGGGAGTACGTCGACAGAGAAAGGGTGGGACTTGATGAACTGAGTGAGGGGGAGAGAGGGGGAACTGGAGGAGACGGACAGAGAGAGAGATAGAGAGAGCGGAGGGGATGAGAAGATGGACGGGGAGATGGATGGGCAGAGATAGGGGAAGAAGGAGGAGGTATACAAAGAAAGAGGGAGGGGAAGAAGGACAGAGGGGAGAGAAAGAGACTACGACGAATATCCAGTTGCCATACATGTTAGAAACGTGTGCCTTCTCTTTTCTTTCCTTTTCATTTAAGTAGACTGAGCCACAGCCAAGGGTAGCCGGGTACAGCTAGTCGAAAATTATAATTATTTCCATATTGTAAATATTTAAAACTCCTGAACGAACAAAAAGTGTTTTGCGTATAACTTCGTATTATCTCTTTTGCACCTAGGAAGGACTCTATGACACTTGTTTCCATTGTGTTTTATATCAATTATTAGAACCCACATATAACAGTCAAAAAGGTACAAGTAGTCACATAAGCAAGTACTACTGAAAATAAAAGAATGTATCAGAAAAAGAATATCGGTGTATGAATTATTACGTTCTATTTTTTGATATTGCTCTGTAAAGTTTATTCAACTGAGCTTACCTCCTTTTCTGACATGTGGTCCTCATATGACAAATTATTGCTTTGTAGCGTGTTCTTCGAACGTTGCGAACAGGATAACTGCGTCGTTTAAACCCCTGCTCTGTGTTCACAGTACATGGGCCGGTGGTACGAGGCGGAGCGCTACTTCGCGCTGTTCGAGTTTGGCGGCAAGTGCGTCAGCGCCAACTACACCGACTCCGGCGAGGGCCGCGTCGCCATCGTCAACAGGCAGACCAGCTCCATGTCAGTACCTGGCCAGCCCAACCTAAGCTAAGCTAACCCAGTGTAGCTCACCCGGTTAGCCGTGCGGTCTAACGCACTATTTTCCGGGCGGGAAGGCGTGCCTGTCTCCGGCACGAATCCGTCCGGCGGATTAGCGTCGAGGTCTGGTGTGCCGGCCAGTCTGTGGATGGTTTTTAAGGTGGTTTTCCATCTGCCTCGCCGAATGCGGGCTGGTTCTCCGTATTCCGCCTCAGTTATACTATTCGGTGATTACTGCGCAAACACTGTCTCCACGTACGCGTACACCATAATTACTCTACCATGCAAATTTTTGGGGTTACACTAGTCTGGTGTGAGACGTTCCCAGGGGGGGGGGGGGAGGCTAAGGAAATGGGGGGGGGGGATGTCAACTAAAGGCCGAACCGAACAGTAGCCCTGGGTTCGGTGTGGGGCGGCGGTGTGGTGAGTGGACTGCTGTAGCCTGTTGTGGGGTTGTGAACCACTGAGGGCTACGGCGGGGACGAAGCCTCTCCGTCGTTTCTAGATCCCCAATTCAACACAATACAATACATCCCAGTATACTGCTCTGCTGCGGCCTTAATCTTTACAAAGATATTGACACACATCAAAAAAAGCTTTGCATCACCCCGGTTCCCAGAACCCTGTCATCTTCACAACAACAGCACCAGTACGTACATTTCTCTGTCAAAGGTATCAGAACGGTTTTGGCTTATAACTTTCGACTCATTCGTTACCGGTACAGGGGCCTTAGACTGATACCCTCTTCTCTATCATCTCAGAATGTAACATCATTATGGAATCACCCTGTATATACACGCTTCACAACCCCCGGCGTTTATAGCTTTGACGCTGTGTAGCGTCTTTGGATGACGGTTATCGACATAAAATTTTATCAACTAAGTCCACTACACAACCTCTAGAAGATTGTAACATGAATTGTGACACATCCCATACACACTCCTGGAAATTGAAATAAGAACACCGTGAATTCATTGTCCCAGGAAGGGGAAACTTTATTGACACATTCCTGGGGTCAGATACATCACATGATCACACTGACAGAACCACAGGCACATAGACACAGGCAACAGAGCATGCACAATGTCGGCACTAGTACAGTGTATATCCACCTTTCGCAGCAATGCAGGCTGCTATTCTCCCATGGAGACGATCGTAGAGATGCTGGATGTAGTCCTGTGGAACGGCTTGCCATGCCATTTCCACCTGGCGCCTCAGTTGGACCAGCGTTCGTGCTGGACGTGCAGACCGCGTGAGACGACGCTTCATCCAGTCCCAAACATGCTCAATGGGGGACAGATCCGGAGATCTTGCTGGCCAGGGTAGTTGACTTACACCTTCTAGAGCACGTTGGGTGGCACGGGATACATGCGGACGTGCATTGTCCTGTTGGAACAGCAAGTTCCCTTGCCGGTCTAGGAATGGTAGAACGATGGGTTCGATGACGGTTTGGATGTACCGTGCACTATTCAGTGTCCCCTCGACGATCACCAGTGGTGTACGGCCAGTGTAGGAGATCGCTCCCCACACCATGATGCCGGGTGTTGGCCCTGTGTGCCTCGGTCGTATGCAGTCCTGATTGTGGCGCTCACCTGCACGGCGCCAAACACGCATACGACCATCATTGGCACCAAGGCAGAAGCGACTCTCATCGCTGAAGACGACACGTCTCCATTCGTCCCTCCATTCACGCCTGTCGCGACACCACTGGAGGCGGGCTGCACGATGTTGGGGCGTGAGCGGAAGACGGCCTAACGGTGTGCGGGACCGTAGCCCAGCTTCATGGAGACGGTTGCGAATGGTCCTCGCCGATACCCCAGGAGCAACAGTGTCCCTAATTTGCTGGGAAGTGGCGGTGCGGTCCCCTACGGCACTGCGTAGGATCCTACGGTCTTGGCGTGCATCCGTGCGTCGCTGCGGTCCGGTCCCAGGTCGACGGGCACGTGCACCTTCCGCCGACCACTGGCGACAACATCGATGTACTGTGGAGACCTCACGCCCCACGTGTTGAGCAATTCGGCGGTACGTCCACCCGGCCTCCCGCATGCCCACTATACGCCCTCGCTCAAAGTCCGTCAACTGCACATACGGTTCACGTCCACGCTGTCGCGGCATGCTACCAGTGTTAAAGACTGCGATGGAGCTCCGTATGCCACGGCAAACTGGCTGACACTGACGGCGGCGGTGCACAAATGCTGCGCAGCTAGCGCCATTCGACGGCCAACACCGCGGTTCCTGGTGTGTCCGCTGTGCCGTGCGTGTGATCATTGCTTGTACAGCCCTCTCGCAGTGTCCGGAGCAAGTATGGTGGGTCTGACACACCGGTGTCAATGTGTTTTTTTTCCATTTCCAGGAGTGTATGTTCACGTCTTGGATGTAATCGATATCCTTGACGAAAGAAGTACAAATAATTAATCTTTGATGAAAGCGTGAATAACTGCAGTATTCTGTCCATTTTACCTTTTTGAACAATAAAGGAAAACAGTAATGATGATCAGAATACTAAACCCATGTACTCGACTTAACAAATGGACTAAACTGTGAAGTATTTGAGAAATACATAAATAATTATGCTTCTCACAAAACGGTCTATCTTATGAAAGCATTATGCTTCATCACTGTACATTTACATCAAAATGATAGAAACTACACAATTCGCAATTTCGATCTGTTTGGATGGTGTTCTGAATTATAGTGTATCGGGTTCTCCTATTATTGACGAAAAAGGATGTCTATTGAACAGCTCCATTACAATAGCGATATGAATAAATCACGTTGAAAATATTAGCGATTTAAATTGTGTTCAATATTTTAATCTCTTATGCCTTCATTTCGTTAAATCATAAATTATATAGGAGAATTTTATGCAGTTAAACAATAAACATTAAAAGCTTGTTTTTAGAAAACTGCTCTGCAATGCTTATCCTTGTTGCTATAAAATATCCCTTGCTGTGAGACTTCGCAGAGATTCAAGGTATGGGTATGTCGATTATAAACACGGCTCTGGTCTAGAGGCAGCCGTCACAGTGCCCCACTCTCTGCGATAATTGAAAATTACTCTGTCTTCCGAAAATATGACGAAAACAATGTGAAAGTCACTTATGATATATATCTCTGTAGTGTCTTTAGGCATTTCAAATTATATTCTTAATTTTAATTAGCCCCGAGGTAATGTTAACAGTTCTGATACGGGTGAAAGTTTCCCGTCTGGGAACAGCTTCAAACTTATCAAATCATACTAAGAATATTACTGAACGCCTGAAACATATGTTGTAACTCAATACCAAAATATCGTACATGGCTCGGAAACGGACCTTTCTAGAATTGCGTATCGCATTGTGTTTTCTATATGTAAGCTGAGGATTTTGTTATTTTGCCAATATTTTATTCATGAGAAGTATCTCCTACAAAAATCATGTAAAAAGTTCTGAAATTCACATGTGGTATTCATCTCTGTAGTTTTTATACTCTACAAGCATATAGAAATATATTATTAATTTGAAATAGCGCCAGAGTTAAACGACTGGCAGAATTTTCGCGTCCGGAAAAGTTTCCGAATTGAGGATTAGCAGGCACAACGATTTTCTTCAATGGAGGCGGAAACGCAACGGCAGCTGATAATACAAAAGTGGGTTGCCACTGGTATTTTGCTGGCGGAGGCAGCCCAGTCCTCTAGCTGTCAAATGCAGACTACTATAAGTAAGACTGTAAAACGAGAGATAAGATGCTGGTGGTAGTGGTGGTGATGGGAGTGGTGATGATGATGACTGTGATCCATTGTGATGATGATGATGATGATGACTGTGATCCACTAACGCTAGAAGTGAGGGTGGCGGTGACAGTTCTACCACCTGTTTTCTACGGTTACTTTTATCCCTACGGTAGCTTTGGCAAGCAGTTCACTTGGATTTACAATACACAGGAATCGCTCTTATCAGAATGTGGTTCAATTACATCCAGAATAGGTTTCGGTAACAGATCACTATGTAGTTTCGATTACAATTCTCCTCACCAGTGTGCTACTACATTGCTGCCCATCCTATGTCATTATAATAAAAGCATCTCGTCGGCCTTTAGCAATGCAAAGAAACCAAATGCAATGCACAGACTCTTGAGTTTGCAGCATTCTGTTCGATATCCTGTACAACACTGTTTCTCCAGTGCATCGTTCACCATTAGTCATCAGTCATTCGTTATTTGTCCATTGTTAAAATATTCTTCAATTTCGTAAGCTAGAGTACCCTTTATATTACTTATGAGTAGAAGAATATGCACATACATCATTCAGGTTCAACACAGGAACTAATGAAAGGGGAGAAGGCTCTGTACATTCCTGGTGCCTAGAGAAGTACGTCAATGGTAAAACTGGGATCTCGATTCCTCCTTCCTCCCTCTCCCTCCTCCCTGTTGCCCCCCTCCCCATCCTCTCCAGCCCCCGCTCCGCAATCCTCACCCCGCCCTTTATCATTGTTTTACACCACTGGACTCTTTCCGTAACGAAGCTGTATTTGAGGAGCTCTTCGCCTCCATCCTAACAAGATGTTTACTTGTATAATCGGGAAACTGATCTTTCTTTGTACAAATAAGGAAGGAAGATCAATGGTGAACCTTAGGCCGACAGTGAAATCACCGGAGATGAATTACAATGCTTGGACGCCCCTGGTGTAAAGCAATGTGACTTACGACACGTGCATTACTGTGGGCATGTGGACCCAGTCTGTTATAATAGCTCACAATTACAAGACATCAGATAGTGACCCTTTATGCAGATTGTATCACTGCAACTGCGCCTGCTGCGTCAGCAACACCACCTACCTTTCCTGCTGAAAGGTCATGCAAAAAACACGGAATACAGTACAGTACCTGATACTAGTTTTCAAATTGCTGATGCTTATGGCAAGTGGTATGTTCCGCACTGAATGACTGTAGATAAACGCCATAAAATCGCCTAAATAGATGACTGGTAAGGAAATGTAAATCCATATAACTGACTCTAATAAATGATAAAATCATAATTGTACGTGTAATATTAACGCTGTGAAAATACGTGGCACACGGAGCTCCAACACTTAAGAAAATTCAAACAAGATAAATTCCATAAAAGTCGCAAAACATTGGCAAAAGTTCGCTGGTAGGTAATGCAATAAACCTGACTGTCCTACTAATCAGATGCATTAATACCAAACAGATTCTGTACCGACCCTCGAAACATACTGTCGTCACAAAGACACAAAGACCGGTCTCACGAGTGAGGCACACATTCAGACCATGAAAATTTCAATAAATTCGCAATGTTAATCAAGAAAATAATTACGCATGAACCAACCATTACCCGTGAATGATTAACAAAGTCGTATAGCAAGTATGCTCTTCCTGCACAAAGACATCCTACATCTTTCCACTACACCGTTCAACAGCTAGCAGCACGCAGCACCAGACTCCAAAAAATCTCTTTCTCCAAGCATTCCAGGGCAGAAAGGCGCTTAGTCACACTCGCGACCCAGCAGTCCCAGTGAGATCGGCTCATCCAGAACTCGAAGATCAGTTCCTGAATACCTTACAAGCTGACCCAAAGATAACTACGTTGTGTGCTATCGGCATAGTGCAAATGCAAAAGATAACTTGCAAGTTGCTGTGGAAAATGCATTTATTTGTCTTCTCGTTGTTTATTTGTTTCCTAATGATTGAGTTAATTATTTTTTTAAGGAGCAGCGAGGTCTCTGCGAATATTTAAAGTAATCTTAAGTTTTATAAACACAATGTTCAAAATTTAATTTTTTTCCTAGATTTATTACACTAGACCAAGTGTAAAGTTTTCAGAGAGTCCAAGCATGAAAAACGCATCGTGTTTAGAAGCAAGGGGAGGACATTCAAAACATTAAACAGAGTTTCTTACTTGTGAACTTCATAAAACGTTCATTCGTAAATAGTTCGAAACAGAAAGATGTTCTTGCATGTGTATGTACGGTTCATATTTTGGAATGAGAAATTTGCCTCCGTAGTACGTAAATGTATTCATGTTAACACTGCATTTAATAAGCCAGGAAGACCAATTCAAAACCTTACCACATTGTGCCATGCACGCAACATGACCTTGTTAGAAAAGAGACACAAAATTGATTTTCACTGTCCTATGCTAGCACACAGCGCAGGTACACGGAGTTGCTGGACTTGATAGTAAACAAACAGAAACACAAGGAAAATGTCATTCTGTCGACCGTCTTCAATTCAAGTTTTGTCTGAATATAGTGTACATCAACAAAGAAAAGATAGAAACGTCTGTGGGAAAAGATAGAAACGTCTGTGGAGAATACAAGTTAGCATTTGTGTGAATGGTGCACTATGGTGCGTTTTTGAGTAGTTCTTGAGGAGAGCAAGTGGATCATCGAATAAAAGAGCTGTGCTGTTAAAAAAGCCGTACTAGTATTAATATATTCACAAAGAATAAAGGTACAAAAAAAGCTGTTATGCTAGTTAATGTCCCCCTGGTACCTAAATAACGTTTGTCTGGTATATTTTTGTCATTCTTCTGGAGGAAAAGTTATTTGGGATGGTCAAGATAAATGAGACAATGTGTATGTTACCATGTAATCACATAAGTACCTTATCATTTAAATCGGAAGAAACTAGTGACACGTATATTATGTAAATGTCTCTTTCAGTCCTTGCTTAACGGGTAAAGTGAAAATACAGTTTCACACCTGTACGTTCAGCTAGCTGTAATTTAATCAAGTAGTACGATTCTGTATATGCTCTAAACCCTTGTGACGTTATAACTGATGCAGTACATTCAATAAAATCGCCAACGCAAATACTCAGGTATCACTGTAAATTTCTAAATGGAACACATTTTCAGAACTGGTATACGATCAACGATTGAGGGTGAGGTTCGGATCCTGGGCCGCACGGATGACTCCAAGCTCAACGTCCGATTTCCATCCCTGCCAGGTACGTAGGACGTTGTATATACGTTACTATCCTATGTGAAATAATCTGATTCTATTATTTATTACTGATTTGAAGATAGTCCTTAAAATTGCCGTCGATCTAACACGCATAATGTAAATTTTTATCTGTCGTAACACCTTTTTTTGTTATCAAGGATTTTGCTGCCCCCGAGTTATAACGCTATTAGAATTAATTTTATTTTAAAATTATTCAGTTGATCGGAGCTTAATTTTTGTTTAATAGATGTTATTATTGGAAGTGCTTTTTGTTCCATAGTGCTGAATTTGTAAGCGCCTTTCATTGCATGGTGGTTTCCGGTCACTCAATTGCATCTTCTACACTACGGTTGTCTAAAAACTTTTGCATCTTTATATGTCACAGCTTTGTTGAACTAATGCACAACAGGGGTGACATTATGCTAATTCCGAATTACTTCTTTCTCTGTTTTAAACCGACCACTATATTTAACACGTAGGCATTTTAGTTGTGTCGCAATTTATCGCACACTTAACAAACTATGTGCGTTCCCACGTATGGGAACACGCTAGACTTTGCTTAACAGAAAGCTCTATGCTTCAGTTAGCTGCCTTCCCCGAACTATTACATCTCTGAAAGAAAAACTGAGAATGATTTCTTACTTTATTTTTGCGACACAACGTAGTTTATTACTAGAAAGAAGTTGGAAGTTGATCGTTCACTTTCAGTATTATTTCCATAGAAATAAGTAACAGCTCCAAATAAGGAAAAAAATCATAGTTAAATTATTATCTGCCATTTTTCTCTGTGCATGTGCCCTGGTTGGATTATTTAATAATAAATCGTCTCACGTTACTATTAGTTTATTGCTTCCGTTACGACTGTAGGTGCGATTCGATTGCCGGCCATTGCACAATAATATCAGTGACCAGTCCAGTGGGACTCCTTTAATGTAACTGAACGCCGTCATTTCCAGTGGCTCGTCTGTGGTCGCGTGACAGCAGAGACACCGTAGTGACAGCACCTTGACTACACTGCGCGTGGCCGCATGCAGGTGTTGTGTGTGTGTGTGTGTGTGTGTGTGTGTGTGTGTGTGTGTGTGTGAGCCGGCCGCGGTGGCCGAGCGGTTCTAGGCGCTTCTGTCCGGAACCGCGCTGCTGCTGCGGTCGCTAGTGGTAGCATGCATTTTGTAGATGCCTTCTGGAGCACTGTTCAGTTTGTTTTTACCTTCAGTGTAGTACTTAAGATAAAGTTTTCTTCATTACAATGATGGATTCTTGTGTATCAAAAGATGTGTGAATGCAACTTCCACAGCAGTAAGAATATTAAATAATTTGCGTACATATTTTTGAAACGTTAAGACGTATGATCGTGCTCAGAGAGTTTGAGGCAATAGAATGTTAACAGCTAATTAACTACAAGAGTTTAATCATTAATTAACTTTTTGTACTGTTTATGTTATTCGGTACTTGTTCTAGATTAAGCAAAAGTCATAAAAGGTAAACAATTATTTTCTGTAAAAGCCGGACATTGTGGACATAAACAGATGTCATTTATAACAAAACATTTTACAAGCGTTGTTAAGAAATCGTCAGGAAACTAATACTTCCTGCCAAACTATTTTTCCAGGGAGCACCTGATGAAGATCACAACGAGTCGCGTTCTCTAAATATCTTGAATGAATGATCTGATATCGGACGCAATCCCGACAAGCCAAGATGTAATTTTTTCTTTCTTCTTTTATGGAAGCGGCAAACTAAAAGGTTCACATACAACAAAAACGGACTATCACCAAAGACCTGTAATTCTATGACCCGTAAAACGGAAAGAAGGGAGATTAGGGTTTAACAATCCGTCGACATCAGAATCAATAGAGACGCAGCACAAGTTCGGAATGTTTCAAGGATAAGGAAGGAAATCGGCCTTGCCCTTTTAAGGTGCCATCCCGGCATTTACCTGGAGCAATTTAGAAAAAAATGACGGAAAACCTAAATCAGGATGACCAGATGCTGAGTTAAAATTCCGTCCTTCCGAACGTGAATACAGAGAGCTTAACCACTACGTCATCTCGCTCGGTTCTTGTAAAAATAACAGTTCAATGTTTCACCTGGCCATATGTAAAAATAATAAGCACTGCATTAATATTAGGAATTTCGGAGTAATTAGGCTAACTGCACTATAGAAACTCTGCTATCTGCTCTGTGTCACATGACACCAATTGTGTCGCGCATGCGCCGCCGAGTGTGTAGAGCCACGTGTTGCCTTTGTTGCAGTCACGTTTACGGCGCCGTACTGGATCCTCGACACAGACTACGACAGCTTCGCCGTCGTGTGGTCGTGCACCAACTTCGGGCTCTTCAGCATACGTAAGTATTTGTCATAGTCAACATGACACTGAAACGAACCTTAAAGGCTTCTACTATGTTACTAGTTCTAAACTTCGCCCGTCCCTCACGCTTTATTTTTTGTCATCGAACCAAAAATTAAATATAAAATTTTCTCCTTCTCCTGTTGAGTGATTTCTAGAAATTTCACTGTTATGCTACACGAGACACTGCCCAGTTGAGGCTGCTCTGAACTCCTGAAGTCTTTTTCACTAATATTATAAAATAATTTTCTGTTATTTACAGCCTTCTAAGACTGAGGTTTAAGTGATGTGTCAAGCGAATGGGAAGTCCGCGGAAAAAGAGACACCTGTCTTTCCCAAAATAAGTCTTGAACATTCGTTATAATAAGTGGACAAAATTCCTCCAATTAGAATAGAGCCTACGGCTTTCTTTGTAGGAAGGCTACAATTATTAACTTTAACACTTTCGTGCTGAAAGAAAAGGTAGTTCGGGCTGTTTGGCGAAGAGTTTATCAAGTACGTATATTTTCTCGACTAACACTTTACTAGTCCACAGAGAAATTTCTCTACCGGCATAATATTCCCGATTAGAATTTCACTTGTTAAGTGTTAGAAAAGTTACGTCCACACTATAATGACATTACATTGACATCATAATTTTACTCTTATCACCTACATATCTTAGAATGTGTCCTATCAACCGATACCATCTTGTCTCCCCAATTCTATTCAGTACCTCCTCGTTAGTTACATTATGAATCCACCTAATCTTCAGCATAGTTCTACAGCACCACATTTCAAAAGACCTAAGCCGAAACAAGGCCCTGGGAGTAGACAACATTCCATTAGAACTACTAATAGCCTTGGGAGAGCCAGCCTTGACAAAACTCTACCAACTGGTGAGCAAGATGTATGAGACAGGCGAAATACCCTCAGACTTCAAGAAGAATATAATAATTCCAATCCCAAAGAAAGCAGGTGTTGACAGATGTGAAAATTACCGAACTATCAGTTTAATAAGCCACGGCTGTAAAATACTAACACGAATTCTTTACAGACGAATGGAAAAACTGGTAGAAGCCGTCCTCGGGGAAGATCAGTTTGGATTCCGTAGAAATGTTGGAACACGTGAGGCAATACTAATCCTACGACTTACCTTAGAAGAAAGATTAAGGAAAGGCAAACCTACGTTTCTAGCATTTGTAGACTTAGAGAAAGCTTTTGACAATGTTGCTAAGAATACTCTCTTCCCAATTCTTAAGGTGACAGGGGAAATAATACAGGAACGCAAGGCTATTTACAATTTGTACAGAAACCAGATGGCAGTTATAAGGGAGGCAGTGGTTGGGAAGGGAGTGAGACGGGGTTGTAGCCTACCCCCGATGTTATTCAATCTGTCTATTGAGCAAGGAGAAAAGGAAACAAAAGAAAAAAATCGGAGTAGGAATTAAAATCCATGGAGAAGAAATAAAAACTTTGAGGTTCGCCGATGACATTGTAATTCTGTCAGAGACAGCAAAGGACCTGGAAGAGCAGCTGAACGGAATGGACAGTGTCTTGAAAGGAGGATATAAGATGAACATCAACAAAAGCAAAACGAGGATAATGCAATGTAGTCGAATTAAATCGGATGATGCTGATGGTAGTAGATTAGGAAATGAGACGCTTAAAGTAGTAAATGAGTTTTGCTATTTAGGGAGCGAAGTAACTGATGATGGTCGAAGTAGAGAGGATGTAAAATGTAGACTGGCAATGGCAAGGAGAGCGTTTCTGAAGAAGAGATATTTTTTAACATCGAGTATAGATTTAAGTGTCAGGAAGTCTTTTCTGAAAGTATTTGTATGGAGTGTAGCCATGTATGGAAGTGAAACGTGGACGATAAATAGCTTAGACAAGAAGAGATAGAAGCTTTCGAAATGTGGTGCTACAGAAGAATGCTGAAGATTAGATAGGTAGATCACATAACTAATGAGGAGGTATTGAATAGAATTGGGGAGAAGAGAAACTTGTGGCACTAGAAGAAGGGATCGGTTGGTAGGACATATTCTGAGGCATGAAGGGATTACCAATTTAGTGTTGGAGGGCAGCATGGAGGGTAAAAATCGTAGATGGAGACCAAGAGATGAATACACTAAACAGATTTAGAAGGATGTAGGTTGCAGCAGGTACTGGGAGATGAAGAAGCTTGCACAGGACAGAGTAGCATGGAGAGCTGCATCAAACCAGTCTCTGGACTGAAGACCACACAAACAAGAACTACTCTGTTCTTGTCTAAATGGTTTCTCATCCATGTCTCATTTCAATACATGATTACACTCAAGAACAAAAACCTTCAAAGAATACTTCCTAACAATTAAGTACCATTCGATGTTGACAAATTTCTCTTCTTTATAAATGCTTTTCTTGACATTGTCGGTCTACATTTTATGTCCTGTCTCCACTTCGGCCATCGTCAGTTACTTTGTTGCCCAAATAGCAAAACTCATCTACTATTTTAAGTGTCTTATTTCCTAATGTAATTAAGTCAGTATCACCTTATTTAATTCTACTTCGTTGCATTATCGTTATTCTGCTTTTGTTGATGTTCATCTTATATCCTCCTTTCAAAACACTGTCCATTCCGTTCAAATGCTCTTCCAAGTCCTTTGCTGTCTGTGACAGAATTAAAATGTCATCGGCATACCTCAAAATTTTTATTTCTTCTACCAGCACTTTAATTCCGACTTTTCTTCGGTTTCCTTTACTGCCTCCTCCGTGTACAGATTGAATAACATGGGAGATTGGCTTCGGCCCCGTCTCCCTACCTTCTCAACCAGTGCTTCCCTTTTTTTCTGTACAAACTGTAGATAACCTTTCGCTACCTGTATTTTACCCCTGTTCAGATTCCCGGCTTGAATCCAACGGAACGCCCTTGGAGTGAGTTAGATCCTCGACGTCGCTGCAGATACCAGTGTCTGCCATCACTACCTTCTTTGATTTCTATTTTTGAACTAGCATGGGCTGCCAATCCTCCAAAGACCGTCAGAGACCCTCTCTTCAGATGTTTCCAGGAAACTTCACGCCCTCGTAAAGGCGAAAAGTGTACACACCTCATATTAGTGTCCACTAATAGGGGTCGGGCTACCTGCGAGTTAGTCGTTCACTGTTTGTGTAGCTAACGGCAAATCCCCTGTCGGCAGGTAACGCTTGGATCCTGACACGCGACCGCTTCCCGACGCTGGAGGTGATGGAGCGCGCCTACTCTGCCGTGGACCGCCACGGCGTCTCCAGGGCGTTCTTCATCCGGACCGACCAGAGGAATTGCCCCAGCGTCTACTGAGCTCGCGGCCGCTTCACGCCGTGCCAGCGTCCTGGATTCACTGCATGAACTGGCCAATCTTATGACTCCCTTGAGGAAAATAGCCCATATGTATTCCGAAAGACTATAGGGAACGTCTGTCTACAAAGATACGCGTCGCTACGCTTTGGACTACATCTTTCAATCTGTGATCTGACTGTTTAGGTTCGAAGACCATGGTCTATTTGGAGAAATATTATAATTAGGTCTTTTTCCTGAAGTCCACGGTCTAGTTGGAGAAATGTTATAATCAGTTTTTTTTCTTGGTTTATTTAAAGAGAATGGCGGTGCAATTCATTTCGTACCGCAGCGCCTCGCCTTTCCGACTGTCAGGTCCATAAAAGTTTCAAATGATTGTAAACCGAATCTATAACGTATTTCGTGCACAAGTACATCGTCCTAAGGGTTTAAATTTTTTTAGTGATAGTGAATGTTTTGGAAGCATATGCTTCACTTCTGAAGAGGATCTACGTCTCTTAATTTCTTCCAATATTGTATGATTTTAAATGTATTGTTCCACTAGAAAAGCAGTTCCCACCATTCGTGGTAGCTGTTTACATGCTACAACGTCTTTCTAAATGTGAGAAATATCACGTCATCATAGCAGACAGATTAAACTTTCGTTAGCGTTGCTGCAACAGATCTATTTCAAATACACGCGCATAGTTATTTTTATTGTAAATATATTTATTGTAGTATTTATTGTAGGTGTTGTTGTTTTGAATGAAATGTATGAAATAAAATTATCTTTTTTATAAGAATTGATGCAATGCCATGTCAGGAATCGTTTGAACCCAATTTAACTATCTTCATGCCAAATATTTATTTATTTAACCAGATCAGAATAGGACCATTATGTCCTCTCTTATAGCAGACCAGGGTTTCAATAGACATACAGTACATTTTACATCACATGCACCTAAGAAATAACAATTTCAATATGGCAAAGACTCTTAAAATGTTTTGAGTGTCTATAGGGTCAATGTGAATTGATAATACTGACTACGAACTGATAAAGGTACTACTGGCAGTTCTTGTACTACTGGTGCTGCTGCCACTAATAGTAATAATAATAATAATAATAATGACAGAAATATAAAGAAGTTGTAGGTGAAAAAGTATATATTTTCTGATATAGCTAATTTTGAAGAAAGAAAATTTAAGGAGACCACCAGTTAAGAATAATGGGAAACGAGGAAGATTAAGATGGCAACAAGGATGTACAAGGTAACGAGTGTTTGTAGTGACAATGGTAATCATTATTGTCTCTTTAGTAAATATGTCATTAACTGTCTTCTGAAGATGGAGATGTTGTTTGTTTCTCTAAGTTATTCTAGAGTCGGTTTCCTGCTACTTAGAAGGACTTTGAGAAAGTGGCTGAACGGTGGAATAGGACAAAAAGGATTTTGCTCGCATGGGAACGGGTGTTTCTGCCAAGCTGTTCAGACAAGAGCATTAAACCCGAGGAGAGAACCGAGGAACAGTGTACGTTGGTAAGAAAGATGGTATGGAGATCTCGGTGCTTGTCTACACCCAACAAGGATACAGAGCATATAATGGTGAAATGTGATCAAAAAATCGAACATCACAGACATAACGAAAATAGGTTCCAGGTGGCCTGAGCTTTCCTGAGAAAGACCTTGCGGCAGTAAAACTGAAGAAAAAGCAGTTTTTGATCAGTGTGTGCTATGCGTGTTGTCTTACAACTGTGAAACCTGGACACTTCATGAATATACACGACGAACATTTAGAATTGCTGAGTCATGGAAAGACCTAAGTTGGGATTTACAAGGAAGTGTAAAAAATAGGACATAAGACATGAGATAAATTACTGACGTCAAAGACATCTTGGAGAGATCAGACGCAACAAAACGGCAATGGGCCGGCCATGTCACCAGAAGAATAATGATCGATGGACAAAAGCGTTATTGAAGTAGAATCCAAGAGACAGAGAGAGACCACGAGAAACACCGCCAGATCTATGGGATAAAGGTCTGCAGAAGATCGGAAAGGTTAACAACTTGAACATTGCTCAAGACTTTTTTTTTTTTTTTGGTCATAAGTCTACTGACTGGTTTGATGTGGCCCGCCACGAATTCCTTTCCTGTGCTAACCTCTTCATCTCAGAGTAGCACTTGCAACCTACGTCCTCAATTATTTGCTTGTCGTATTCCAATCTCTGTCTTCCTCTGCAGTATTTGCCCTCTACAGCTCCCTCTAGTACCATGGAAGTCATTCCCTCATGTCTTAGCAGATGTCCTACCATCCTGTCCCTTCTCCTTATCAGTGTTTTCCACATATTCCTTTTCTCTCCGATTCTGCATAGAACCTCTTCATTCCTTACCTTATCAGTCCACCTAATTTTCAACATTCGTTTATAGTACCACATCTCAAATGCTTCGATTCTCTTCTCTTCCGGTTTTCCCACAGTCCATGTTTCACTACCATACAATGCTGTACTCCAGACGTACATCCTCAGAAATTTCTTCCTCAAATTAAGGCCGGTATTTGATATTAGTAGACTTCTCTTGGCCAGAAACGCCTTTTTTGCCATAGCGAGTCTTCTTTTGATGTCCTCCTTGCTCCGTCCGTCATTGGTTATTTTACTGCCTAGGTAGCAGAATTCCTTAACTTCATTGACTTCGTGACCATAAATCCTGATAAGTTTCTCGCTGTTCTCATTTCTACTACTTCTCATTACCTTCGTCTTTCTCCGATTTACTCTCAAACCATACTGTGTACTCATTAGACTATTCATTACGTTCAGCAGATCATTTAATTCTTCTTCACTTTCACTCAGGATAGCAATGTCATCAGCGAATCGTATCATTGATATCCTTTCACCTTGTATTTTAATTCCACTCCTGAACCTTTCTTTTATTTCCATCGTTGCTTCCTCGATTTACAGATTGAAGAGTAGGGGCGAAAGGCTACAGCCTTGTCTTACACCCTTCTTAATACGAGCACTTCGTTCTTGATCGTCCACTCTTATTATTCCCTCTTGGTTGTTGTACATATTGTATATGACCCGTCTCTCCCTATAGCTTACCCCTACTTTTTTCAGAATCTCGAACAGCTTGCACCATTTTATATTGTCGAACGCTTGTTCCAGGTCGACAAATCCTATGAAAGTGTCTTGATTTTTCTTTAGCCTTGCTTCCATTATTAGCCGTAACGTCAGAATTGCCTCTCTCGTCCCTTTACTTTTCCTAAAGCCAAACTGATCGTCACCTAGCGCATTCTCAATTTTCTTTTCCATTCTTCAATATATTATTCTTGTAAGCAGCTTCGAAGCATGAGCTGTTAAGCTGATTGTGCGATAATTCTCGCACTTGTCAGCTCTTGCCGTCTTCGGAATTGTGTGGATTATGGTATGTCGCCAGACTCATATATTCTACACACCAACGTGAATAGTCGTTTTGTTGCCACTTCGTCCAATGATTGTAGAAATTCTGATGGAATGTTATCTATCCCTTCTGCCTTATTTGACCGTAAGTCCTCCAAAGTTCTTTTAAATTCCGATTCTAATACTGGGTCCCCTATCTCTTCTAAATCGACTCCTGTTTCTTCTTCTATCACATCAGACAAATCTTCACCCTCATAGGGGCTTTCAATGTATTCTTTCCTTCTATCTGCTCTCTCCTCTGCATTTAACAGTGGAATTCCCGTAGCACTCTTAATGTTACCACCGTTGCTTTTAATGTCACCAAAGGTTGTTTTGACTTTCCTGTATCCTGAGTCTGTCCTTCCGGCAATCATATCTTTTTCGATGTCTTCACATTTTTCCTACAGCCTTCTCGTCTTAGCTTCCCTGCACCTCCTATTCATTTCATTCCTCAGCGACTTGTATTTCTGTATTCCTGATTTTCCCTCAACATGTTTGTACTTTCTCCTTTCATCAATCAACTGAAGTATTTCTTCTGTTACCCATGGTTTCTTCGCAGCTACCTTCTTTGTACCTATGTTTTCCTTCCCAACTTCTGTGATGGCCCTTTTTAGAGATGTCCATTCCTCTTCAACTGTAATGCCTACTGCGCTATTCCTTTTTGCTGTATCTATAGCGTTAGAGAACTTCAAACATATCTCGTCATTCCGTAGTACTTCCGTATCCCACTTCTTTGCGTATTGATTCTTCCTGACTAATGTCTTGAACTTCAGCCTACTATATTGTGATCACTACTATATTGTGATCTGAGTCTATATCTGCTCCTGGGTACGCCTTACAATCCAGTATCTGATTTCGGAATCTCTGTCTGACCATGATGTAATCTAATTGAAATCTTCCCGTATCTCCCGGCCTCTTCCAAGTATACCTCCTCCTCTTGTGATTCTTGAACAGAGTACTCGCTACTACTAGCTGAAATTTATTATAGAGCTCAAGTAGTCTTTCTCCTCTCTCATTCCTAGTACCATGCCCACACTCTCTCTTAACCATTTCTTCAACTCCTTCCCCTACAACTGCATTCCAGTTCCCCAATTACTATTAGATTTTCATCTCCCTTTGCGTACTGAATTACCCCTTCAGTATGCCCACATACTTTCTCTACCTCTTCATCTTCATCTTGCGACGTCGGCATGTGTACCTGAACTATCGTTGTCGGTGTTGGTCTGCTGTCGATTCTAATTAGAACAACCCGCTCACTGAGCTGTTCACAGTAACACACCCTCTGCCCTACCTTCCTATTCATAACGAATCCTACACCTGTTATATCAATTTCTGCTGCTATTGATATCACCCGATACTCATCTGACCAGAAATCCTTGTCTTCCTTCCACTTCACTTCACTGACCCCTACTATATCTAGATTGAGCCTTTGCATTTCCCTTTTCAGATTTTCTAGTTTTCCTACTACGTTCAAGCTTCTGACATTCCACGCCCCGACTCGTAGAACGTTAACCTTTCGTTGATTATTCAATCTTTTTCTCACGGTAACCTCCCCCTTGGCAGTCCCCTCCCGGAGATCCGAATGGGGGACTATTCCGGAATCTTTTGCCAATGGAGAGATCATCATGACACTTCTTCAATTACAGGCCACATGTCCTGTGGATACACGTTACGTGTCTTTAATGCAGTGGTTTCCATTGCCTTCTGCATCCTCATGTCGTTGATCATTGCTGATTCTCCCGCCTTTAGGGGCAATTTCCCACCCCTAGGACAAGAGAGTGCCCTGAACCTCTATCCGCTCCTCCGCCGTCTTTGACAAGGCCGTTGGCAGAATGAGGCTGACTTCTTATGCCGGAAGTCTTCGGCCGCCAATGCTGGTTATTTATCAAAATTTAGGCAGTGGGGAGGATCGAACCCATGGCCGAAGACGTTTTGATTATGAATCAAAGACGCTACCCCTAGACCACTGCTCAAAACTGTTCCTCATTATAAAAGAAATTGGATACCTACTTGAACTCTGTGGTTGGAGATGCATCATTTAGTAACGGAAATGGTTATGATGTCTTGAGAGTGGACACTCTTACATTTTGTGCAATTTTCCTAAATTAATGTTGATATACACTGTTTCATCGCGTTAGTAACTGATGAAATATCTGGGTCGTTGAGGTAAATCTATGGAAACAAGATATAGAAGATTCTGAATTGAGAAAAGGAAATGATCATAAAATGGGGAAAGATGCAGAAATTTCAATACTGTGTCAGATGGAAAACTAGTCACTTAAATACCTAGGTTAGCAATGAAATGAAATGCTAATTGGATTGGATTAGATTAATACTTGTTCCATACATCATGAATACGACACATCGTAATGACATGAAACTGATCAGTTACCAAGAAGTTTCTTTACATATCATAATTCAACTCTATTTTTAAAAATTGTGTGATTACTATTTCATATCTAAAAATTCGTCTATTGAGTCGAAGGAGTTGTCATTCAGAAATTTTTAATTTTTTCTGAAATGCTGGTTGGCCAACTGTAACAGTTTTGATGCAAGTGACCAAAGACTTTTGGGGGAGCATAATTTACCCTATCCATGCCTTTTGAGTGCCAGAGGTAGATTTAACACAGAATAGTGAAAATCAGCATATCTCCTACTGTTGTAGCTATGCACACTGCTATTACTTTTTGAACTGGGATGGGGTATATATATATATATATATATATATATGTGTGTGTGTGTGTGTGTGTGTGTGTGTGTGTGTGTGTGTGTGTGTGTGTGTATGTATGTATTGTAAAGCTACTACGAATATCCCTAGTTTATTTAATAAATGCCTGCAAGATGATCTTGGGTGGGCTCCAGCTAGTATTATGATCACACACTTATGAATACTTTTGGCTTAATGATAGATTACCCAAAAATTTGTTGCCTAACAAAAGCAGTAAATGAAAACAGTCATACTAAGCTAATTTACTGAAGTGTTTATCATCAAAATTTGCAATAACCATAATAGCATAAGCAGTTTAACTCAAACGTTTCAGTATATGATTAGTGGGTTTCTTCTAATTCAATTTCTCATCAACCTACACATCCAAAAGTGAGTTAACTATTTTTCTAATTTCAGAAGGTGAGTGGAATTTCAATTTTACCAAAATTCATAGGTATTTCATTATGCTAGATATAGCTTTGCCTTTTCTAATAAACATCTGGATTCTATTTTCTACACAATATTTAAAAAAGTGCTTGTTAAAAATATTTTCATCTTCTGAATTTTTGTTAACAAACCTTTCGTTCACGTTGATAGTAATACAGTTGTTCTGTGCTCTCGGTTACCTTCTTTCCCTTTCAACAATATTGCAAATTGTTTTAATTTTACTATCACAGATACTAATCTCAGATGTAATACACATACTTCTAGATTTTTCCTTAATATCTTATTATAGTTATTACAATATTTTACCGTTTCTGCATCATTAATCTTTCTTGGTATTAGATGTATTTTCCTTCTGTGATTACAAGATATTTTTATCCCTTTAGTAAACCACGTTTCTTACAATTATATATAACTGTTTTCTTGGGCAAACGGTTTTCAAATATATTCACAAACACATCATTAAATATGTTATATTTTAAATCAGGTTCCTGGTACACCTCATCCCACTCTAACTGCTACAAGCTTTCCCTAATATTTGCATATGTTAAATCGTTAATGGAACACGCCACTTTGGAGGACTGTTTTGCTTTACTGTATAGAGCTATGTCATATACTGTAACTAGCCATGTATCATCTTAACAGGATAAATGTTTATTTGCTTAAGTTTATCTTGGTCTACGAAAATATTATTGATCAGTGTACTGCATTCCTGTATTGTTTGACTAGGAAAAGCAATTACTGATCTTAAATTCATAGAAATGAGTAATAATTCAAGGTCATTCTTACTATCAGAGTTTTTCAGAATCTCTACCGTGAAGTCCCCACATACACTAATTTTTTTTGCCTCTGTCTGATAGGAAACACAACAAAGAATCCAAGCTTTTCAGAAATAGCTGAAAACGGGCCATTGGGAACCTGTACACAGTTACAATCAAAAAATACCGTTATTTAGTTTTAAGCTTACAGGCACATACTTCTGTATGTAGCACTAAACAGAACTATTTTAGTTTCCAAATTTTTCAAACAGTGATTAACTTTAACAGGTATGGCAACGTTTTCTCCCCTATTGTTTCTGCTTACTTGTGCTGAAAGCTTATAATCTTTTATATTTACCTTTTTCATATCTGTAACTACATGACGTTAAGACAGATATAGTTCATCTGTTCGAGCTGCAGTTTATTAATCTTTCAAACAAACAAGAACCTCATTAACTTTGTTTTCAAACCTCCTGATATTCTAATGCAAAGTACTAACATTATATTTCACTTTACTTTTATAAGAACCTTGCACCATTTTAGCATCTTTAGTATCTGACTGTCTGATATTCACATTAAGCTTATTTCCTCCAGTGTTGTGTCACTGGACGCTGATCTTAGTCTGAAAAAGATATATTCCTATGAGTTTCAGTGCCTCCCCTTAAGGTTTTCGCTATTAACCAAGATAATTTACCATTCCCTTTCCTACTGAGATGCAGGCCATACCAAGTGAAACCCCAGCTACTAATTTAATCAAAAGAAACGAAACCCACGTCTGACCCAGTAGTCACCCAAAGCAGCTAGTCTAACTCCATGTTGATCCTCTTTATAAGGGCTGTCCAATTGTGGCCGATCATACTGAATGAAAGAAGGCACCAACTCCGCATTTGTATTGTTCCTCACAGAAGTTATTTTTCTATTTGTGTCAGGTAGCTCTCAATATATAGCCCTGACTTTTATCAATACCACAAGATAACCCTGTCCTTGCACAAGAATCCTACATCCTCTAGGTTAAAACATGCACTGGACTTGAGAATTTTGGAATCTGATACCTGTCCGCTAATTTTTTCCTACAAGATCTGGCCCACACCTCTCGCATGGCTACTTCCTAGACACAAAACTTTCTTTTGTTTTTGAAACAGCTGGTTTCCTGATGAAAGTCTCTTGGATATTAACTACACCTACGACTATTTAAATTTCTTCCTTCCTTAACTGAGGTAGCAAGGCATATCTATTTTTGATGCCGGTCATTAAACTATCAGATACTGTTGTTTTTCTGTGACCCCAGTTCTCTGCTATCACATCCCACTTGCCCTTAGAATCCTCCCTCATTAATCTCATCAGTTCCTCCCTACCATTACCCCGCGCAGCATTAAGGACTACAATCGTCCCTTCCTGTTCAACTGTTTTCCTGCCACTTGACCATATTTTGCAATACCATGGAAATCATCTACCTTCACAGCCCCATTTCCACTACTTTTCCCACAATGAAACCGTTACAACTTTCCTCCAGCAACTCAAAGTCTTCGCACTGACGGTTGTTAACAAATGTATTTACGAAATGTATCTAAATATTAACGATAATATATTATTAACTACAGATAATAGGAGACAATAAAGTCATATAGGACAGTAATATACTGTATGTACTACTAATATAGCAACGTAATGCACTTGACATTTCGTTAAAAACGTTAACCTTGTACACCCGAAGAAAAGGCCCAAAATCGCGTAAGCGCCCTACAGACTTCATTCGTTTTTTAAAACAAATAAAAGATAGAACTTTAAACTTTAATTCCCCGAGTAGATGGGTCTCTACTACATCTAAGTACAACCAAAACAAACTAAATTCTGCACTTAATACTTACGTAAACGTCTTAAGTTTTTGCAAACCCGTCTGTAATATGGGAAAACCGACGCTTAAGAAACGTTATCTTTTCTCGAAAAATGCATTTGAAAAAGTGAAATCTGCAATACGTAAGTTAGAATAGTCGCTAATTGAATTCTTTTCGGCGTAATGTTAGCTTAATTAACAACTTTTACAAAATTGGTCATTTCTCTTTACGAGCTTAATATTCTAGCGTCTGCCTTCCAGGTCACAGGTCCCAAGGCCGTATACTGTAACAGGCCGCAGTTGAAGTACTGAGTGGTGCTGTGAACTCGATTGCGTAACAACAGTCACTTCAGTCAGTCTTTCACCAACATACCGGCAATGATCACATAAAAAGTTGTTCTTTCGAGTTACTTTCGTATTTCATCAGGCAAAGGAGCTTTGCTTTGTATCTCTCTGGTGTCGTCATTTGAACTGTTTTTTGTCTCATATTTACAAAGAAAGGAAGAAAATTCTGTACAGTCAGATAATTTCAAAATAATCCATGAAATTAAGAAATATCTTAGACAGTGCAAAACATTTTTGCAGCTCATCGCTACTGTCAATGAACTTGTATGCAAAAGAAATAATGAAGTAAGAAAATCAAAAATGTAAAACACGTGAAAATATAAGGGGTACATACCAACGCTCAGATTCGCATTTGACTTAGGTCTTCCGGTAGAAAGCAAAGTAGAGTCAGACGAAGTTTCGTATATAATATTCATCATACCTTGTAATGAGCACGAGTTAAAAATAAACTAAGCTAAGTCGAAAGTGTTGAGGAACGGTAGCATAGGAAACAGCAGCTTCGTTAACACCGTAACTGTCGAAGATACGTAAGTGAAGAAATAAAAGAACCCTCTTGAACAGGAAACAAGTTTTCAAGGGATGTCCAAAGCAAGGTAAATATCAAAATTAGATTGGTGCTGGCGAATAAATCCTACTTCAAGAAAATGTCCTCAGTGGCTTAACATTTTGAAGTGTGTTACAGGAAGCAGAAATTACATAGAAGTGAAACGTAGACATAAAAAATCTGGGGTGGAAGAGTCTACGAGTATTTGAAACGTAGTACTACAGAAGGATTTTAAAAAAATTGTGCACAAAATTCGAGATGAATCGGTATTAGTAACACTAGGCAAGGAATGTGTATGGGATCTCCTTCCGACAATAAAGAATGGGTCCATGGGAAGCTTTCTTCGCCGTCCAGGAATTCGTATCTGTGAAAAACAGAAGACAAACTATGGCGGGAGATAAATAATAAGTATGTCAAACCGATGTTTGAGGATGTTGGGTGAACTCAGCATTTTGAAATAACAAGTCTAATACGCCTCCAGCAAAAAGGGGACGGACTCAGAGAGTGCCGAGAACCTCATTTGTGCGGCCCATAGGTCCGCCTTCGGCAGACGCAAGCATGGTGCTCGTGGCTAATACATTACATGGGAATCGTGATCAGCCGTGTACCCGGTGTGGTAGGCGGACACAGAAATTCTACTCTTCCTAAAACCAAACAAATCTCCCACTGTAACTTCTTCCCACAGTCCCATTAGACTGACCTCAAGTCTTCGACAAGGTCCATGAATCCATCCTCGGAAAATGCACCGACAAGCATCTTGAACGGTAGATAACACAAGGTGGCAACCAGTGTGAGCTCTCTCCTAACTTATGTCGATAGTCAGCTCTTGCACCTAGTTCACCTCCTATTCCAACAAAACATCAAACGCCGTCCCTCCTTCATCTTCTCCCTATACATCGAAAAGTCTACTACAGTGTATGGAAACATGTTCTCCTCGTACGTACTTCAAATCAGTTACATCCACCTAACTGAGTCCTTTGTGACTAACCATCCTTCTTGTGTAACAATCAACAACCACTCATCATGCTGCCATTGAATTGCAGGTTGTAACGTCGCAGTCTGGCTGACTAGCGGTAGAGCTGTATATATTTACGTTATATAAAAAATCCATTTGGGATGCGCTGAAATCCCGCCGAGTGCGTATTATTTGTCTCGATCAGGTCAAGCAATTACGTGCCCTCGGTGTATTTAAACACAGCTACACATAGGGATATATCAGTTCCTATTCCGGTATTAATCATAGCTTCAGTACGTACACAACACCAATATCTGCACTAAAGTTTTTCAGTTTACTTGAGCCTAATAGTTCGTAACAGAGCGGTAATTTGTTAATGCGGCAAAGAGTACTTATGCACGCCGCGTTCCATGGACAATCAATGTCGTCGCACAGATAATTATTTACTGAGTACACAATATTGAATGGATTGAAAGAAGTTATTAAAGCAGTAATAATACTGAATGCTTTTTTGTTGCATTATTTTCACATCCTAACATTGGCGTAAGAAGTAGCTTTTCCTATGTAGGTGGAATTAATGACGTATACTTTAGTCCAAGAAATTATGCAAGTTCCAGAGTCCATTAACTGATTTTAACGAAAGTTAATTCTTTTCTCACAATTCGGTTTCCAAGTTTAGTCTCTATATCGGTCCATCATTAATAGTTTCTAACTTTGGACAATGTCCAGTCTTTTATTGAAAATATTCAATTTAAGACACTTTCGAATCTTTCACTATCTGGATTCTACATGATATCCTATTTGAAGTTACTGATTTACTTCTTACAAGCTCAGTGCGTCGTAGTAGATCGCAAATCTTTAGCGTTCAAAAAACAATCTCGTCGCGTCCACGTATACGAGCACACGCTGAGGTAAGACTTGCTCCGGCAAACTCTCGTAACAACTCATGGCTCCATGAACACTAGTAACAAATTGCTTGGGTGAGAGAAGCTTTGCTTTCTTAAAATGGGTGAAAAATTATCTAAAATCTGCCTTAAGCCAAGAAAAGTTAAAATCCTTAGCTCTTTTGTGAATTGAGTCAGAACTAATGAAGAAGATTTCATACTACAATATAACTGAAGTTTTTGCTAGTAGAAAGACGTACAAAAAGGTATTGTAGGACCTTGATAACTTAATTAATTGAATTTCATCGTTATTGTCAGCTTGGTTATTGCCACTTAATTAAATATATTGCTTTTAAACTGTAAGAAAGCACTAGAAAAGTTATTTAATTACGTTTACTGATGGTAAATTATTGTGTATTAAGGCATACCTTACTCCGCCTTGTTAGCAGTACACGATTGAGCTGTTATTAGCTCATTGGACAGTTCTTTGTCCAAACTTCACCATTTCGTTGGTTTGCAAAATAATCTAGGAACTGACACATCGATCCCCAGTTCACAATAATTATGGCAGAAAGGTGGCGTAATCAGAATGTCAGTGCACAAATCGCAAAGTTGCAATTTGAATTAGAAAAGAATTGTAATTAATACGACTGTGAAGTAGAGTGTCAAATTCAAGAGGTCAGTAGGGGCAGCGAAAAAATAGCCTACTGGCGGCAAATGTGTAAATCCGCTAATGAGTCCTTACAATTGAACGAGCCTTCTAAATTTAAATCGAGAACTTCACCTCCAGCAGTAACCATAGTTACCTTTCCATCAATTTTGCAATAATTAAGGCAACAATTATGACAAAAACTACCTGAGCATTCTGCATCAAAGATCTTTACTTGCCAATTCATAACCATCAATTCCATCTAAATATAACACTAAATATCTTTCATTGACAGTCGAGGAGAGTCGAGTAAAATCACTAAAGCTTCTAACCGGCCAAATATGGGTATTGAATTCCACGAAATATCACCCAGGTATATAAAATCGTCATCTACCCCACCTTCACCCTTCCTAGTGCAGGATAGACATCTGTTCCATCAAGTTTAATCCCTCCAGATCATGGAACGACACTTATTCTGCCTTGGTTTCCATATCCGATTCCCTTGTCCTACTTGCATCCAGTATCAGTGCATAAAGTTCCGACATCGTCTCGTCACCTAGAACACCGTGGACACACATCATCATGTTGACGTAAACACAACCACCTGTTTTAACCTCTTAAATTGTTTTATATGAAATTTTAAAACTGCGTAATCAAAGAGCAGCGATTTGGTTGTTGCCAGACTGCCCCTAAATAAATGCATGCCACATCACAGCATCGACTGCCTTCGATCACATCGCTTGCGGTTGGTAGCAATTGGTTGGGTAAACCACAGATTTTATACCATGTACACTCTAAGAAAAAAGAAAACTATCACACCCAAAAGTATCCGGATTATATGAATTGCGTTTCACCTGCTTTGGATGCGTCCCACATAACATAGCTGTCTTGCAGGTCCTCTAAGCTCTTCGCAGTACGGTCGTCGACTGTAAAAAATGCATACCACAAGAGATCACTAGAGAACTCCGTTCTTTAATGGAATCAGTCCAGATGTAAATCAACACCACAATATCTCAGTTACTAGGAAACACGTCATTAGAGATGAAATAGTCCTTATCACTTCTAAACTCAATTTTATTATGGTAAGTGACATTTCAAAATCAGTACCACACTCATTACAATTTAAGTAAACTAACTCCATCACGTAAGTCATTCCAGGGGTCTATAGGCAAAATTAAATATTTTTATTAACAAGCGATATTGAGACAATATCTGTAATTTTAAAGTTATATCACAATTTGCGGTATTTTAGCTCTTTAAAACGTTTTCCTGTCAAACGTCAATTCTGATGCCAGTCGTTGGTCGTAAACAGGATGTTGAATTAACTAGTTAAAAGTAACGCGATTAACAGCGGCAAGCGCTCTCTGGAAACCTCGAAATTAATATCGTGTCACAATTATTCTCTGTACTCATAATTGACAATTGTTTGTGCTCATTTATTAACTCTAAGCGATATGACGAACTTTTTTGTTTTGGATCTGGAGTGACACCAAGTATCTATAGCTATTGGAACAAACCAAAGCTTTCGTGCCTGACAAAGACCCGATCGCATCGTTGTCCGTCATTCGTGATTAGGCATAAGCAGTCGTCAAATATCGAAATTTTCACCAGTGTAAGTTAGCAAACCTGAACTTGAAAATTTTTATGCCCTGCCTGGAACCCTGTCAACACCCTAATCTCACTATTAATTACCCACGAAAAATGTTTAATATAGTTTCAGATAACGACGTTTGAACCTGTTAAAAACGAATTGTCGTGGTGTAAGGTTTTGTGATGCGGACTCGAACCCAGCACGTGATCGGATTGTTTACTAAGTAGAATCAGATATTAGATACAGAATTTTTTCACGAGCAGCCAGATGTTTGATTCTGAAATGAGGATACAATTTTTTTTGCGTGACCGGGAATCGAACCCGGCCCTTATTGCCGTTGGTTTCTGTTCACGCATTGTTTGCTCACCATCAGTGAGATGTGTGCTTGTTTGACACGAAACAACGCCACGCTATCGGTGCTGTTGACAACACATGGAGAATCATTAAGAATGAAGATTATTTAACACTAGAAGTTCAGTGTTCATACGCTACCTGAAATGAAACCATGAACATTTGAACCCACATATGTGCCTTTCGTGGAGATCTAAAGGAGTTAGCTGTCTTGGGGAGAAAAAACGAAATGATCGAACTATATCGTTCTGCATGGGCCAGATACCGCGAAAGAGGAGATCCATGTTCGAATCCTAGTCGAGCACCAAATTTTTCAAAGTCTCCAGGTCAGATATAGTAAGAACCCTGTGACCTTATTTGAGCATTGACTCATTAAATAAAGTAAAGTTCCTTGTGTAAGGAAGCTCACTGGTGACAGAGTTTTAGAGTTTTTGTCTGTCGCAACTTTCCGCTTTGCTATGGCTCAACCTAATTCGGCTCTGCCCCAGGTAGTAGCGAAGGGATATGATATTTATAATGTGGATTCTGAATTAGGGTCTAACCTGACGTTCTTCATCTGGCATTGTTAGAGATGAAGGAGTCTGTTCGTGTGTCTTTAAAACATGCGTCGGACGTGGGAATCGAACACATACCTCACAATTAAGAAAGCAGGACCAATCTACCAGACCACGGAAGCCCACATGTGCTATTTTTATGATTGTGTCATAATGTACAACGCGCTTTTCTTGCAAATGAGTCACGGTGAAAAAAATTCGGTTCTCCATTTACTGGTTAATTATCAGCAGGCTTCTGAAACGGAACTCATGCTAGTCTCACGTTACCGGGATGTAAAGACACTTTTAGACATCATAGTCTCGATTGGAAGCCATTTTGATGCTTTCGGTACTTCAAGAAATTTCTTAGCTCGAGAAATACCATTGCAGAGTGTGAAGTTATCAAATATTTCGACTATTAGTGCCATTATCGCTATTAACTTCTTTTTCTGTTGTTGCTATGTGCTTTCCTGAAGGAAGCATTTAATGCTTCCTGGTCATTTTTAGAAGCAGTTGCCCAAAAACAGGTAACTATTTAATTCGTTACAAATGGCTTCGACTTCTACGGCAGTGGGATGGTAACGAGTAACTATTTGGTTCCTTCTATGTCTAAGAAATACTTTTCAAGTTAATATCTACATCTACATCTACATTTATACTCCGCAAGCCACCCAATGGTGTGTGGCGGAGGGCACTTTACGTGCCACTGTCATTTCCTCCCTTTCCTGTTCCAGTCGCGTATGGTTCGCGGGAAGAACGACTGCCGGGAAGCCTCCGTGCGCGTTCGAATCTCTCTAATTTTACATTCGTGATCTCCTCGGGAGGTATAAGTAGGGGAAGCAATATATTCGATACCTCATCGAGAAACGCACCCTCTCGAAACTTGGACAGCAAGCTACACCGCGATGCAGAGCGCCTCTTTTGTAAAGTCTGCCACTCGAGTTTGCTAAACATCTCCGTAACGCTATCACGCTTACCAAATAACCCTGTGACGAAACTCGTCGTTCTTCTTTGGGTCTTCTCTATCTCCTCTGTCAACCCGACCTAGTACGGATTCCACGCTGATGAGGAATACTCAAGTATAGGTCGAACGAGTGTTTTGTAAGCCACCTCCTTTGTTGATGGACTACATTTTCCAAGGACTCTCCCAATGAATCTCAACCTGGCACCCGCCTTTCCAACAATTAATTTCATATGATCATTCCACTTCAAATCGTTCTGTTCGGATACTCCTAGATATTTCACAGAAGTAACTGCTACCAGTGTTTGTTCTGCTATCATATAATCATATAATAAAGGACCCTTTTTTCTATGTATACGCAATACATTACATTTGTCTATGTTAAGGGTCAGTTTCCACTCCCTGCACCTAGTGCCTATCCGCTGCAGATCTTCCTGCATTTCGCTGCAATTTTCTAAAGCTGCAACTTCTCTGTATACTACAGCATCATCCACTAAAAGCCGCATGGAACTTCCGACATTATCTACTAGGTCATTTATATATATTGTGAAAAGCAATGGTCCCATAACACTCCTCTGTGGCACGCCAGAGATTAGTTTGACGTCTGTAGACGTCTCTCCATTGAGAAGAACATGCTGTGTTCTGTTTGCTAAAAACTCTTCAATCCAGCCACACACCTGGTCTGATATTCCATAGGCTCTTACTTTGTTTATCAGACATATCGGATGTCTCCAGTAATTGGTAGATCACATTAAAACCAAATTACCTGATGGAGACGCTACTTCAGAGCAAAAATAGCTTTCCGTTACTTCATTTACTGGCGTTCAGCAACAACGATTGTAAACGGCTAAAACTGGTGGTAAACGCCACTTTCATAGCCAGAGGATGTTAACGCCTCTGTTACATGTCACTATCATTCTCTTCAGATGAGTTGGTCGCGTAGTAGAACAAGGAAGAAAATATTGCAGAAGATCAGCTGCTTACCGTTGCAGTAAAATCATTCTGCGTGGTACAAGTTGGCAGTTTCGGGGAAGTAGTCTAACTGTAACATCCACTTCAACAATGTAGGAATATATTTCAACGTTGCTAGACCCACGACCGACTCGGAGGCCGTACACGTAATTGCCAACAAGAGATTCTAACTCTGTGGAGCACCAGTTTCAGTAAACTGAGGTAGGAAAGACTGTTTACTAATGCCATTTTTCACCGGAGAAAAGTAGTTGACTTACTACACTCTACAACTACGTCGCAACAGTAATTTCATGAGAAAGCAATGATTACGAATTGCAGAATAAAATAGTGCCGTGGCTTGAAGTTCTGTATATTGCTGCCCTAAACTGGCTCTGCGTCATTTCAGGCTGCCGGCCGCTGTGCCCGAGCGGTTCTAGGCGCTTCAGTCTGGAACCGCGCTGCTGCTACGGTCACAGGTTCGAATCCTGCCTCGGGGATGGATGTGTGTCCTGTCCTTAGGTTAGTTAGGTTTAAGTAGTTCTAAGTGCTAGGGGACTAATGACCTCAGATGTTTAGTCCCATAGTGCTCAGAGCCATTTGAACCATTTTTTTCATTTCAGGCCGCAGGTACTGCAACGTCATACTGACACCAACAGTGTGGTCGTACTGCTAACGTCACTGTTCGTTTCAATTCATTTTATAATCACTGAAATAAAAGTCACATGACCTCACAAAAAGAGAGGTTTTATTTCGCCCCTCCTTTCCTTCTGAGAGATTAATTTCCGGTCAGTAAGCTTTTTCCCTTCTAAGCAACGAAACGCGCCAAATTGCAGCCAGTATATCGTGTCCCGAGATGGAGCGAGAAGGACGCTTTGAAAGTACAAAGGCTTACCTCGATCGATGTAATCGATGAGCAGATTTCGCGTAGGCAGCTTGGTGAACTCGGCCCTGTAAAGAATGTACAAGCTAAAGAGGGTGTTCGGGGGCACAGAACTTGGTGTGCAACGAAAGGAAACTCAGGTCTAATCAAACTCAGACTAATAAAGTTAGTTGGAAGTTCACTTCTGGTACTACTGACTTGAGCTTCTTCTGTTCAATGCGCAATATTACGATATACGGCGTCACGTAACAACTATCAGCTGCCTTCTATTTCGCGGACCTGAGACCATCTTCTCAGTGTTATCTCGACGCCGACGAGACTCTACCTGTTCTAAGTCCTTGGCGTGGAGGCGCCCGGCACAGGGGTAGCGTCCCAGACGACTAGCAACTGTGCTCCCTCTTTTGCTTGGGGCGAGTCCCCTTTTTATAACGCTAGTCGAGTTTCTAGAACATTCCTTCTGACGCGCATCACCAACGAGGAGTATCCATGACCATGTATGGGAAACTCACGAGGCACTTGTGTCAGTGTCACGAGCTGCTATACGGGACCTCATTCACACGCTGGCTGATCAGAGGCTGTTTCCATTTGTACATAGAATTTGCACCGACCGTCAACAGTCTGTCACTGTTTGAATACCCGATTGTGTCAACTCCTCTGTCGTCTTCTCAAGCAGCCTCTTGCTTACAACTTTGAATTTAGTGCCGTATCCATCCCTTCATAGTGCATTTGGCTTGGTTCAAATGCCTCTGAGCATTATGGGACTTAACTTCCGAGGTCATCAATCCCCTAGAACTTAGAACTACTTAAACCTAACTAACCTAAGGACATCACAAACATCCATGCCAGAGGCAGGATTCGAACCTGCGACCGTAGCGGTTGCACGGTTCTAGACTGTAGCGCCTAGAACCGCTCGGCCACTCCGGCCGGCTCATAGTACATTTCGCAACGCTTCCCATCCCTCTGGAAAAATTTCATAAAACCTGTCCTGAGGGACTATAAAATTTTCTGTTTGCATCGTCTGTGGTGCCATCGGATCACTAGTTACGTTTATCACATTCGTTCCGAACTGTCAGCAGAATTATGCAACATGACATACGTCATTATATGTGACCATTCGTTTTTCTCATTGCCAACAGGATTAGGCAACATTACATATATTTTTAAATCATTAGAAGTAGAGCTGGTCTTGTTTTTCATTTACAATACAGTTACACATTTATAAAACAATGCAACATCCTAACGCTGCAAGCATCATTATCAATTCTGTGCTGGGAATTTATCGTTTATAGGTTGCATGGGGGCTTAATTAAATGTAATGAAAATAATTTTAATTTTTTGATTTAGTAGCTGTCTGTTCGATTACAAAGTCTCGTAAACGGTTGGCCCTGACTAGTATTATTACGCAATCTGACTGCATAGAACAACAACAAAGAATGAAATGGAAATTTTCATTAACACAATTAATTAATTAAGTCCCCAGCAACTATAAAACCTACGAAACCAAAGCACAAGTGTAACTGTTCTGTGTGTGGGAGTATGACTCAACGTACGCATCTGGCACGGTTCTTCTTCAACAACACAAGAAATTTTAAATATCATTTATACTGAATTAATTAAAGGAAACAGAAATACCATAATTACTCAAGAAAACCAGAATTACACTCTAATCCCAGAACACAAGCCAGATGCTTTGTTGACTGAAGCTGTAATGAAGCATTATTTACGACATTAAATAATGAAAAATAAATCAAGTTTCGTTACCTTCATACAGTATATTGACCAAAATCACTCTAATCATTACAATATATCTCCACACCGACTCGCTATTACCACATCTCAACAAGAACTTTTCAGTATCACATCTCAGCAAGCACTCCCTACTAGCACATCTCAACAAACACTCTCTGCTACGAGTTCTTAACAAGCACTGACTACCACGAGCTCTCCCCAAGCACTGCCCACTACGACATCTCAATAATCACTGCCAGTGGAGGCGGCCGAACAATACTCTCTAGCGCGATCTCTGGCGCTGTGGCTCAGTGTAGCCACCTTTCATATGCCCTTCCTCCACGGGCTAGAATTTGATGGTACTTTTGCCAGCATTGGTGGTGAAAATACCACCAAATTCGTCAAAAAAAATGCCGACAAAAATAAAAGATAATATTAATACGTAAATATCACATACTAGATAAAATTTTGGCTTTGCACTGACCTTTCAGTAACCTAATATATAAAATACAGTAAGCAATACAAATTCTTTTATACATGTGACTTTACATAACAGTTTACACAAGTATTATGTGGTTAAACAGTTCAATCAATAGCGTCAGCAATGACGAATATGTGCAGGTAAGAGTCTCATAACTTTTCACAAACAGTAATACACAAAAATAGGTTTATACAAATATTCACATAAACGCTTTTGATTTAGAAAAAACAAGTAGTTGATAGTTCCAGCAGTAGCACCCAGCAATGGTCAACAGGTGCAAATACCAACAAGTAACATTATTTCAATGGAAGCAGTCCACCAGTGGCACCCAGCAATGTTGAACAGGTGCAGATATCAACAGGTGACATCTTTTCAGTAGAAACAGACCATCAGTGGCACCCAGCAATGTTGAGCAGGTGCAGACACCAACAAGTAACACCATTTCAGTATAAGCAGTTCCATTAGTGGCACCAGCAATGTTGAGCAGGTGCAGACACCAACAAGTGACATCATTTCAGTAGAAGCAGTTCATCAGTGGCACCCAGCAATGTTGAACAGGTGCAGACACCAACAGGTGACATCATTTCGGTAGAAGCAGTCCATCAATGGCACCCAGCAATGTTGAGCAGGTGCAGACATCAACAGGTGACATCTTTTCAGTAAAAGCAGTCCATCAGTGGCACCCAGCAATGTTGAGCAGGTGCAGACACCAACAAGTGACATCATTTCGGTAGAAGCAGTCCATCAGTGGCACCCAGCAATGTTGAACAGGTGCTGACCGCAGTCCATAATATTCACTTTCACTAATCACACTGTTCATCAGCAGAAATTAAACATGTTCTAGTGGCACCAATCATGTAGAAAAAGTGCAAATAACAGTCCATAAAATTCCCTATCACTAATCACACAGTTCATCAGCAGAAATTAAACATGTCCAGGTGGCACCAATCATGTAGAAAAAGTGCAAGTAACAGTCCATAATATTCACTTTCACTAATTAGACAGTTCATCATACAAATAATAATAAACACACAAATGATATCAGATCATTGTCATATTAACTATTACAATACACAAATAGCAGTAAACCTATAATATTTATGGGTGTCAGTGCAAGCCGCAACAAACAAGTAAAATAATATTTAGGAGATAGGTTGGGATCACTTCTCTGGGATTATAAAAGGAAAACACACAAAACACTCTCACTCATCTTTCACCCACATTAGTGCTACTGTGTAATTGAATAGTGTTAACTGTGTAAATGCAATTCTGTCAAAATTTTATGTTCATCATGTGTATCAAGTAGTAGTGGCAGCAATGTATAACAGTCAATAATAGTTAGTCAACGTCATAGTCATCATGTCAAGACCAATGTTTGCCAAGCCAGATCAAAATGTACGGTTGCTGAACAACTGTCAGTGAGCCAAGATAAGCAAATACTTCCTCTCTTCAAAAAAAGTATATACTGCTTAGTGATTTAACAAAGTGTGTGTGTAGACAATCTTCCTTCTACTTGAGTGTTCTAGTCTGCCATCTTTATCCTCCTTGTTCCATATAGACCAACAAAAAAAATATGCTCCTCACTTACTTCACCTCTTATCCACCAAAACTCCAATAATCATCAGCCTCACATAATCTCAATACTTCACTAATACCTCTTCAATACGTCGATACATATAAACCTTATCATCAATATCATTTACCTTACCTCTTGTCCACGAAAACTCCAATAATCATCAACTTCACATAATCTCAATAATACCTCTTCAATACGTCGAAACATATAAACCTCAGCACCAATATAATTTCACTTCCATAACAACTCTTTCCTCTAGTCAGTCTCCTCGAACAAGTACAGATAAAATCCTAGTGCAAACTTCAATTCAGCATCCCATACAACCCGAAGACACAGTGTCCACACACAACCTCTGTGTAATCCATCTGACCCAAATTTTGTACTCATTATAAATTATAAGATACATTTTGGTTCCTTGTCCATCATTAAATAAAAGAAATGCATACATGACCTCTAACAGCCTTTAGTTCGAAGAACTTTCAGTAATTAAGTACGATTACGGAGTGTTAATGATCATAATACTTCACAGTGTGTACACCACTTCAAGAATCATGGCAAACAGAAGCAAACATGTGGAGTATTTCTTGTGTCAAGTGTCACTTCCTATTTCAATTACTCACGAAAAATGCAGTGTAATAACTGTCAATGGTCTAACCTAGTGTTGGTATGTCATGTCGTTAGCTTCCTTCCTATTAGCATAAATTTATACAGCTTCCATAAAACCTCCAGCTCATGTGACTTCTATGAAGTTTCTTGTACTAATGTCGTTCGTAGAATTATAGCAGTTCATTTTCTTATCTTAAAAATATAAGGCACTGAGCGTAAGCAAAACATGCAATAGCGAGTAAATATACCAGTAGAGAACAGAATGTCAACAAATGGATGCAGCACAATCCCTACAACGAGGCTCTGCCAAGCGAACAATCTATAATTAATACCACAGTGTAACCTAAATTCTATGTTCGTACACAGTATATCAGCATTTCTATACACCAAATTAAAGAGTAGTTATGACAAAAAAAACAGAAATGTGTTAATATGCAATCCATACGAAAAGCAGCAAATAGGTATCTTACATAATAAACAGGTCATTATCATCATATCAGCATCAGCAAATAAATGTTCATATGTAACCTTAATAAGTAAACATGAAGGCGCAAGCAGATAAATCACAAAGTATAACTTACATACCTAACCACAGTCAGCACAATTAATCAGTTGACAATTACAATTTAAATAAATAAGCACAGCAGGCACATAATTTAAAAATATGACATCAGTGAAAAGGCATAGCAGCCAAGCGATGCATAGTATACATAAGTAACAACACTGTTCATTAATCAATAATTGTCAAAATCAGCAAATGTACACAAGCACGTCGCTTCACAAGTAAATTCATAGAACATTAAATTAGCACAAAGTATGAATCACGTAATCGCGAGCAGCAAATTACGTCTAAAGTACGTACCTAGGTGGAATTATGTTACCTGAAAAATAAACTCAATTAACAGTTACCTTTTTCAGTTTATTACTTTTTTCTTCGAAAATACATTCTTCCTGAAATTTTCTCGATAGCAAGTCGTCTTAACGTCGGACACGCACAGAATTTACCTGAAGGTCTTAAATATTTTACACAACCATATCCTGAAAAATACTGAACGTTAATAAAATAATTTATAAAGTCACCATAGCTTTATACAGAATTTAGTCGGAGAAATTAGACTGTGTATTTGTTTACGTCTGTCAGTGCATTCGCACTGAGCGCTCGATCAGCTGTAGGCGCTTGACGTAGGAAGTAATTGTTTGCGGTCAACGACTGCCTTGTGCGGCGCGCAGACTGACTGTTGCTTTGAGTATCTGCCGCCGCCGGAACACGGCGCGGTATCCTTGTACTCTCTGCATGTTTACATGTAGCTGTTAGTTTCTCTAAAGTATGTCATTCCACAAAAATTTTTACGTTCGATATATGATGTATTCCCTTAGAGCGCCGAGATTTAAGAGTTTCTACTTCAACAGTGTTATCATGAATAATTTTGCGAATTCTGTATGGACCGTTATAAAGCAGAAAAAATTTGCGACACAAGCCTTTTCCTTTGTGAGACAAACGGTGAGACTTAATTAACACCTTTTGACCAACTGACAAAATTTTTAAACGACCAGGACGTTTAGCTGATTTCTCTCTTCTAGCAGCCGCAGATGCAATATTTTGCAAAGCCAGGTTCACAACTTCAGAATGCCGCAGTTTCCGTGAAGGCGGAAAAGGAACGATTTCAGAAATGCGATTTGTTGGTACTTTATTTTTTAATATCCGTATAGGCGGTAAAGAAGTTGAGTCATTAGGAAGTTCATTCAGAATGTTTTGAAAAATATGAAGATACTGATCCCAAGTTCTGTGATTCTGATGACAATAAAGACAGTACAATTTATTGATTTCCTTCATCCATCTCTCTGAAGCATTAGATTGAGGGTGAAAAAGTGAAATAAAAATTGGTTTAATCTTACGACGCCGTAGAGTACGAAGCCAAATTTTAGAGCGAAACTGTGATCCATTATCTGATATAACCTTATCAACATGACCAACTTCTTTAAGAAAATGTTTGATGAAAGCGTTAGATACTGAACGAGCTGTTGCTTTGCGTAAAGGTGTAAAACACACATATTTTGATGTCAATTCCACTGCTACAAAAATGTACGCAAAACCATTAGTAGAACGAACCACTGGACCGAACAAATCGACTGCAGCCATGTCCTTTAATTTCGCTGGAATGATAGGAAACAACGGTGCTCTGTGAGAAACAGTTGGCGGCTTAGCCTTTTGACATAATTTGCATTTGGCAAGAACAGATCGAATACGTTTTTCCATATTACTGAAGTAGCAATTTTCTCGTAATGTATGAAAGCATTTTCTGGGATCAAAATGTGCATAACTGAAATGTGTAAATGAGGTGTGGCCAAATCATCCAATCTAACAAAGCGTCTAACAAAATTACAGACACCAAGGAAACTACGAACATCACGTTTTGTGGAAGGAATAGCATAATTACGAATAGCGTCTAGTTTCTCTGGATCAGGAAGAATACCTTCTGTAGAAATAATGTGACCGAGAAATTTCACCTGAGAACGACCAAATTCAGATTTTTCCAAGTTCTCTGTAATGCCAACTCTTGCAAAAATACGTAATAATAAATCCAAAATTTTGTTGTGCTCACTCCAAGAACGTTTAGCAACAAGAATACCGTCAACATATGAAGTAATATTGTCACGAAGATAATCAGGTAAAATTTCATTTAAACTACGAATGAATGCTGCAGAAAATATAGTAAGTCCAAACGGTAATTTCCAAAGTCACTTTTGGGTAAAACAGTCAAATCCGGTTATTCTTTACCTACTGTCTAGATAGATGGATAGTAGAAGACATGTTTTTATAGATACAAAGAATAGTGAAAGAGTAGGCAGCGGTGCAGAAAACTAAAAGGGAAATAGCACCACTACAGCTCGGGGCCCTGTGAGCGCTACGGCACATATTCACTTAGTGTAGTGAATCCCCTGAGGACTTTAATAGCCGCACATAATTTCCAGTTTGTGACTTTGTGGCACATCTGGCGGAAGTGCGCACGTAAATCGATCCAACCATGAACATGGACGTATGTCATTCCTAGAATTGCAAAAGATCTTAAATTTCCGAACAGTCAAGAAGTGTTTACAGTCAAAGCTTCCGCCTCGCGGCGACAAAGACCTACCGCGTCTGTCCCAGTATGAATGTCGATTATTGTCAAGTTCGCGCGCCTGGCGCTCTCTTGTTGCATCCCGTAAATGAAACAAATTACTTTCTTCAAACCCTTCTGCTAAACTAACACTTGTCAATTTATCTGAGATCTCCTCAACTCTTTCCGATGAGTCACTTGATTGTTCTTCCTGTTTATTTACGTCTTCTGTAAATGTCGCGACTCGGGTTTCGATGTTGTCACATTTAGTAGTTAACTGTTCACACTGTTGCGTTAAGTTATTTATTCTGTCATTTGGTACGGATTCCTCGATTCTCTCAAATATTTCTTCCTTATCGTGTGCTCGTTGTAAATTTAACTCTGAAAATTTTTGCACTATCACGCGAACTTTTTCTTCCTGTTCCCTGTCCTGTTCCTTTTGTCTGATTTCTGTTGAAATTAAGCTATTATTGTGAGCCTTCAAAATCGGTTGTACTGCTTCTCTAATTTCTTTATTTGATTCGTCTTTCATGTATTTGAAACATGTCCCTGTTCGTGAGCCTAACTGTGTTTCCATTGTTCCCATATCAGTTTTTAATTCAGATCGTAAAGTTCCCATCTTTGTTTTAATTGTTCCTATCTCTGTTTTTAATTCAGATCGTAACTGCTCCATTGTTCCCATCTGTGTTTTAAATTCAGATGCCAAATTTAATATTGCACTCATCAACTGCTCCATATTAACTTGTTCGAAATTCTTTTCGCCCCTAACATTTCCCGCAAAACCAGCTTCCTTCGTCATAGCTGTAAGGCTATCTGTGTTCGATACTATTACAGAATCTTCTGTCGTTAATCTCGTATTCTGAAAATTTTCTGATTGTGAAAAATTTTGAAATGGTTCTGGACTATTTTCCCTGCTTATTAAATTGTTTTCAACTTCATTATTCATCATACAGTTGTCCTGTGTTGGCGAGTTCGCCATGTCAACAATTTCGTCATTCTGACTATCCATCATTTTTGCCCTTTTCATTGATCGCGTAAACATTTACAAAATATACAAAACTCGTCACTATATGAAAATTACCCACAATGACACTTTACCTCAAACAATACCATTCACACGAAATGTTTCCCTCAAACACGATTAACGAACAATTGAAATAATTGCACTAAATCGTCAAACGCGTATACAAGGCAATAAAAATTAAATTTTGAAAAATACCATTAGAAGAATGCTAATTACCAAATCTACACATGCAATATAGACTACAATTACTAAACTACAAATTACTACAACAATACTACTGTCTACTATTTTTACAATCAGAAAAATTCCAAGGGACGATCCGAAGCAGCGGTCGCCACGTGCATGGGGGCTTAATTATAATAAAATGCAAATAATTTTAATTTTTTGCTTCAGTAGCTGTCTGTTCGATTACGAAGTCTCGTAAACGGTTGGCCCTGACTAGCATTATTACGCAATCTGACTGCATAGAACAACAACAAAGAATGAAATGGAAATTTTCATTAACACAATTAATTAATTAAGTCCCCAGCAACTATAAAACCTACGAAACCAAAGCACAAGTGTAACTGTTCTGTGTGTGGGAGTATGACTCAACGTACGCATCTGGCACGGTTCTTCTTCAACAACACAAGAAATTTTAAATATCATTTATACTGAATTAATTAAAGGAAACAGAAATACCATAATTACTCAAGAAAACCAGAATTACACTCTAATCCCAGAACACAAGCCAGATGCTTTGTTGACTGAAGCTGTAATGAAGCATTATTTACGACATTAAATAATGAAAAATAAATCAAGTTTCGTTACCTTCATACAGTATATTGACCAAAATCACTCTAATCATTACAATATATCTCCACACCGACTCGCTATTACCACATCTCAACAAGAACTTTTCAGTATCACATCTCAGCAAGCACTCCCTACTAGCACATCTCAACAAACACTCTCTGCTACGAGTTCTTAACAAGCACTGACTACCACGAGCTCTCCCCAAGCACTGCCCACTACGACATCTCAATAATCACTGCCAGTGGAGGCGGCCGAACAATACTCTCTAGCGCGATCTCTGGCGCTGTGGCTCAGTGTAGCCACCTTTCAAGGTGCGTAACTGTGAGGAATCTGTTATAGTGGCGAGGGAGACGTTCTCCCTAATCCTCCCTGGCAGAGGAGTGGTAGCCCTTCTTAGTCGTTGTTCAGCTGATGCAGAAAACAGGACTGACCAGCTCAAACGCGGTGACACTGGTCTGCAGTTGCATATAGCCAACGTGGTGCATCCTTTCTTTTTTTTTTTTTTTTTTGTTACAGAACTCAGTTAGTCTTTTTCCTCTTTCATTCCTTGTCCCAAGCCCATATTCTCCTGTAACCTTTTCTTCTACTCCTTCCCCTACAACTGCATTCCAGTCGCCCATGGCTATTAGATTTTCGTCCCCCTTTACATACTGCATTACCCTTTCAATATCCTCATACACTTTCTCTATCTGTTCATCTTCAGCTTGCGACGTCGGCATGTATACCTGAACTATCGTTGTCGGTGTTGGTCTGCTGTCGATTCTAATTAGAACAACCCGGTCACTGAACTGTTCACAGTAACACACCCTCTGCCCTACCTTCCTATTCATAACGAATCCTACACCTATTACACCATTTTCTGCTGCTGTTGATATTACCGGATACTCATCTGACCAGAAATCCTTGTCTTCCTTCCACTTCACTTCACTGACCCCTACTATATCTAGATTGAGCCTTTGCATTTCCCTTTTCAGATTTTCTAGTTTCCCTACTACGTTCAAGCTTCTGATATTCCACGCCCCGACTCGTAGAACGTTAACCTTTCGTTGATTATTCAATCTTTTTCTCATGGTAACCTCCCCCTTGGCAGTCCCCTCCCGGAGATCCGAATGGGGGCTATTCCGGAATCTTTTGCCAATGGAGAGATCATCATGACACTTCTTCAATTACAGGCCACATGTCCTGTGGATACACGTTACGTGTCTTTAATGCAGTGGTTTCCATTGCCTTCTGCATCCTCATGTCGTTGATCATTGCTGATTCTCCCGCCTTTAGGGGCAATTTCCCACCCCTAGGACAAGAGAGTGCCCTGAACCTCTATCCGCTCCTCCGCCGTCTTTGACAAGGCCGTTGGCAGAATGAGGCTGACTTCTTATGCCGGAAGTCTTCGGCCGCCAATGCTGATTATTTATCAAAATTTAGGCAGTTGGGGGGGATCGAACCCGTGGCCGAAGACGTTTTGATTATGAATCAAACACGCTACCCCTAGACCACGGGTTCAAACTTAGTGTTGTGAAAGAAAGGTGAAAATAATAACGGGATAGTTGTTTCGGCTCAGGTGCCAAAACTCAGTAATTTTCAAGGTAACGTCGGTCAAACTTTCTATGCGACATTATCAGTCCACTCGCTCATCGAAAGACCGAATGAGTTGGTAGCGCAGTGACCAGGGACAGAGATCTGAAATTATGCGCTCTGGAGTCAAATGGAGCATTGTCTTTCTTTTGTTGTCGCAGCATAAAGTCACATCAATATTTATGTGATGTACAATACAGAGCAATTTTTGACAAAAGAAATAATCGTTTCAGATCTTATCGAAAATAGATTGTTGCATCACAAATCTTATATAATTTTATATCATTAACCGTAACTGAAGCCAACGGTCTTGTAGCAGTGGTAACACCGGTTCCCATGAGATCACCGACGTTAAGCGCTGTTGGGCTGGGCTAGCACTTGGATGGGTGACCATCCGGTCTGCCGAGCGCTGTTGGCAAGTGGGGTGCACTCAGCCCTTGTGAGGCAAATTGAGGAGCTACTCTATTGAGAAGTAGCGGCTCCGGTCTCGTAAACTGACATACGGCCGGGAGAGCAGTGTGCTGACCACATGCCGCTCCATATCCGCGTCCAGTGACGCCTGTGGGCTGAGGACGACACGGCGGCCGGTCGGCCCCGTTGGGCCTTCCAAGGGCTGTTCGGACAACAGTAACCGAAAATTAAAAATATAGAAATTCTAGCGTTCCAGTTCTCGTTTTGGATTTTACTTTTGTAACTTCTAGAGAACTACTGCACTCGTAAAAACACTCAAAACATAAAAGTTCGGAACACCACGAGTAACTTGCAAAGGCACATATAGAACAGTACATTTTTTTGTATAGATATTGTTAGGAAAATAAATTCGCGAGCCGGCGATAATTTGCTGGTAAGCCACCGTTATCGAAACATTTTCTCGAAACCAGCATTGTGGATCAAGGCGTGAACATGTCGGTACTCCGATTTCATCGACAAACAACCCGTCGGGATCGATCATTTTACCCACCTCACGAGTCAATGATGGACGTGAACATCTCAGTTTTTAAGTAAGGTCGCAATACTTTCTTGGGAAACTGATGGTATCTTTTGTGAACTTTTCACTTTTTGCGCTTATCGTATGCACGTTCTGATGTCTTTCCATTAACTGGTTTATGTGTTGTTGGATTCGAGGACCAAATTTGTCGCTAACTTCTTGGAGACAAACGAAAACTGTTAGTATCAGTTTCCTGGAAGGTGTCAAGCCGAGTCAGTTGTTAAGATTTTATCACAATACAATCCGAAATCTTTATTTCTTTTGCCATGAAGTCACAAAAAATGTTGATAACACATACTTCCGCGGCAACAAATGAAAATAAACGTTAGAATGGATTTGAACACGGAGCGAAAAATTTAGAAACTGTGCCCTTTAGCCTCTGCGCAACCTATGCACTTGGTTTTATGTCACGCAAGTAGCCTGATGAAGTCACGTCTAAAATTTGACACTCATTTCTTCGGAAGCTATAGATTGTTGGTCCCTAACATTTCTTCGGAAGCTATAGATTGTTGGTCCCTAACAAGTGCCCCTTCATTTTCATCCTTCCACTACTTGCCAAGTTTCGACTGTGTCAGAGAGCGTGACCTATGACGGGCTCGCCTTCTGAGACGCCATCAAAAGATTTGATGTGGATGGGATGTGACGAGCCGAGTGGTTCTAGGCGCTTCAGTCTGGAGCCGCGCGACCGCTACGGTCGTAGGTTCGAATCCTGCCTTGGTGATGGATGTGCGTGATGTCCTTAGGTTAGTTATGTTTAAGTAGTTCTAAGTTCTAGGGGACTGATGACCTCAGATGTTAAGTCCCATAGTGCTCAGAGCCATTTGAGCCATTTGGGATGTGACGAGTTGATTCGCAACTGCCAACTACCACAGATCTGCTTACAACTGAAACGTGAACTGTCGGATTCATCATTAAAAATACTGACTGAAGTCGGAACCAAACGAAAGGAATGTCCGAAAATAAAATATAACTTTCCAGGTTGTACACATTTCAGTGAACGAGGTATTGTATACGTTTTCAATATTATCGTTTATTTCCTTGTATTTACTTCTTCCGTAAAATCCGTCAATTAGCTATGAGTTTGTTCACTTCAGCCTTTGCTGATGGCCTCTCCGGCTTTAACTGTTCTGCTCATATAAGTAACGGGATACTGCAAGTTATATTTGCCCATTTTGTGAAAACAGTTGTGTCTCGAACATCTGTCTATCACCATATGAAGAGGAAACGGACCACTGCTAATGTGCTAATGTTTAAACAAGACAAGTGACTGAAGAAGCAGTATCTTTCAAGTACTGGCACCCCATGAATCCTCGATGTTCAGCAGTACTGTTCAGTTCGATACGAATGAAGATAATATTGGTTCAATAGATATGGAACGTATGTTGGAATCTGTGGTATGACCAACCATGAGGGCGACAGAAGCTACTCAGTCACAGCGTAATATGGCAAATTCTATGTCCGAAAATTTAATTCCACGAATATGGATTCACTGAATATTATTGAACAGTTGTCGAAAGTCACAAACAACAACTGTTAGAGACGACCATTGCTTAATGCACGCAGTGCATCGGAGCAAGTAAAAAGGAAACGAGACACGGGTTCCGCGAATCATGCTGAGAACGACCGGAGAAGGAATACTTAACTGCTGCAGCACGACCAAACTAAACCATTCCGGGACAGTTTTTTGGACCCTTCGTGACAATGTAATATAAACAGCTAGTTTTCCAGACAAGGAGTAATTGGCCACTCTATAGAAGCTGGCACTAGGTATGAAACAGGTGTGAATCATCGTGACAGATAAGTCCCAGTAACCATCTGTATCTTCCTTTTATTCATACCATCAAGACGTATGTAAACAGACGATGGGTGACAGTTTTCAGACATTCATAATAGGAACTTAGAAAGCCAAGGAAAATTATAGGAAATCATGGAAAATTCGAATCTGGATTGCTGGGCGTTAAAATTAGCTCAGTCATCTCGAATTTGAGCTTATCACCGTTCCTCATCGCTTGATAACTGCGTATTTTGCTGAAACTCAAAGAGACGCTTTGTGGTCCACGTATTCCGTCTCCATGCAGAACGAAAATTCTACAGAGTTATTCAGCAAACTCCTTTGGAAAACTTCTCTAGAAAGATGCCGCACGTTTATAGAAGGTTAAGAAAAAGAAACGAGAAAATTTCAGAAGATGAATGTTCTAACCACCCTACCACAACAAAGGTCAAAAATTAATTATGATTGTGGTGTTGCACACGCTACTAAATATTGCATTTTCGGGCAACAACAACGTTATATTATGTGGCAGGTGTCATTAGAGCACAGTTAATAAAGTCATTTCATGAAATAATGGATAAACTAGGCACTCATCTTTTCATGTTTCCCACGCTGGTCTCGTTGTGAACTCATGGCTCAATCGTCGAAAATCTAGGTCGTGATGATTCCAAGCTCGGGTGCAAAGAGGCCTTGGTGTTATTCTGCGATATTCAAAACTTTTAGAGATGTGTTTCATAAACCATTCTTGCAAGTTAGCACAATTGTGATGTAAAAAAGTAATCAGCACTCCGAATTTAAGTTACACTTCTTTTTTATTACTTTTGTTGCAATACCACGTAACTCACAAAACATCACTTCACAATATAAATCATACTTGAAAATATCTTCCTCACTGTTAAAGTTCACATTTTATAAACTGACTACAATTTTGCGTCTTTTCAACATGACGACCAAGACTTGACTCTCTCTAATAACCGCTTACGCGCCCAAAAATCAGAGTTACAAGGACGACAAAGATCATAGTGACAAAAGAAAGAATACACATAAGAATAATATCATTACAATATAAATATATCGCTGTATCATAGTACCTCTACATTAATGAAATCAAATCTGAATGTCGTCACAGAAATATGTTAACTATTCTACAGAAACACAGTAGAATATTGCTGGTATCGAGAGGTTGAGGTGAGGTGCCGCAATGGTTACGTAATTCAAGTACCATTACAATGTCATCGACTGCCTAAGAAGACAGTGTTTACAGGTCTTAGGGAACTAAGTAAGCAGTCATTAGGTAATACGTTCGTTAAAAAATTTACCCTTTCTTTTAGGTCTGTGTATTCGCTAATTTAATCTAATACACATCTCTACCCTTCAATAAATCCTCGAAGCCTAATTTTTGATTAGGTCGTTCGTTTCTAGCTTTTTATCCACTTTTTTCACGCCTCTGCAATCACTTGCATTTCATGAGTGATTAATGACCCATACATCCAGTGCAATTTCTTTATTGTTGGAAAAATATAGTTATTTTATCTTTTAGATCCTTTCGGTTCTTTCCACTTCCTTTTCCTCCTTTTTCAACTTATTTTCTTCGGCAAGAATGTGACAAGTACAACGTGTTTTCGTTCTCAGCACATTCTGCTGACATTTGACCTCGTGACTTTCAGTGTCATATCTGCACTTTCCCTTGCTTGGCGGGAGTATAACAAGTAGATATTCATCACGAGTGGACACAGTAAAAGCAGACTGTCATCAAGAAAATAAATATAACAAAGAAATTGTCGTCATTCAAAGTTAACGACGACGGGCAGTTACCCTCTCACTTCCTACACTCAATCTCGTAAAACATTGCTTGTTTAATGAGGAAAATACTAAGCATTTTGCGATTTTACCATGTTTACTCGATCTTCTACTTTATCCTGCTACGTTAAATACGTCGTATGTTCTGTTGATCAAAATGTGCGTTGGCTTTTTGCATCCGAATAGTCGTAACATTACACTGCACAAGTACTCATCACAATTGTCTCCAATTACCTGTACAGTGTCTCTACAGTGAACTACCTTTGCTTTCCACACTTACATTCGAAACTTACATAAATAAGAGCAACAAAAACGAAATCACGAAAGAATGTGTTCATAAACGCTTTCTTGAAATTCAGTTTGTGTCACCGAGTTTACGACATGTCCACCGCCTGCTGCAATATAAGTTGGTTGGTTGGTTTTGGGGAAGGAGACCAGACAGCGTGGTCATCGGTCTCATCGGATTAGGGAAGGAAGTCGGCCGTGCCCTTTCAGAGGAACCATCCCGGCATTTGCCTGGAGTGATTTAGGGAAATCACGGAAAACCTAAATCAGGATGGCCGGACGCGGGATTGAACCGTCGTCCTCCCGAATGCGAGTCCAGTGTCTTACCACTGCGCCACCTCGCTCGGTGCAATATAAGTTTTCAGTCGCTGGTGCAGGGACGTCTGCACAGATTGATGATACTTCTTCGATATCTTTGCACATGCTGCAACAAAATAGTGATCTGGACATCGAATAGACATTGAATTATCTTTCCTTTGCTATTCTTTTCCCAAGTCACGTACAAGACATAGATACATTCTTGACAAGTTATGCAGTGTTAACATATGTTACAAGTAAGTCCGTGAAATAGGTCACGAGGTTCATATAAGAAGACTCACAATAAGCTAGTACTGGAAAAGCAAGGACAGCCGCTACAGTCGTCTACACGATACAATTACGGAGTCTTCTGTTCTCCGGTATAGGCGAACATTCCAGATCGATGTGACAGACACCGCATTTACGTAAGAATCGCACTATGACATCTACCAATAAACATCAGCTGTTTACATTCGCGTTCCTAGGAAGATATTTTCCGTTACATCGTTGTCCTGTAGCTGCCGTGTCATCAGAAGCAAAGCGAACGAGAGTTGCGTGTGGTGGCTGAACGTGGTTGCCCCATTTCAAACACCTGTTCGCTCTCTCTTGAGCGTCACGCTATAGTACGGCGTAATGTTGTCCCGAACACCATTTACCATTCTGAGACGAAGTACAAGGTCTGAGACAATATAGAAAAAACTTTTATCAATCATATTGCAAGCCGTAATCCTACTTTATCCATCACAAACAAGTGAACCTGTTTGCGTCATTCTGAGATGAAGGGCAAATACAAAATTTGAAGAACAAGTGGTCTGTGACACTAGAGGGAAGACTATTATTGATCTTCCTGCAAGCCGTAGTCCTAGTCTTTCTAGTTACTCCATTTTCTTTCATAACACAAAAAACTGAAGCCGGTTGCGTCATATCGGCACTGTTGTATTTAGGGAAGTCACTTCTGTAACTGAGACTCGGAAAAAAGTTAGAAATTAACTGTATCTTCTGAGATGATTACCCTTCTCGTCATACTAAGTTCCTCTACATCTGCCTCAGGGAAATTCATCCTGACAAGCAAGTCTCCCTCTCACTTTTCGGTCAACCGGCTGAATTCCCTTTAGCCCGAACCTCTGCCGGTCTTGTAAAACCCATCCTCTCGAAGCGACACCCTTTCCTCTCCTCTTCTTCCGTCTTTTACTATTTTCCTGTCACTCTTCATTGGTCTTCACCGCAAACCATTCTGAGCCAGTTTTACATAATTCACTGCTTTTTTCTTTCTGGCTTTATCTTGCACTGTTTTGTTATTTATATTTCTTTGGAGAACGGTTGCAATTGGTGTCCATAACAAGTAGGTTATTTTTATTTTCGTCAAATTATCAAAGCTTCGTAGGAAGGAAAGGGATGGCAAGGAGAAAATTTGTATGTAGCTATACATAATCCACAGTAAGATTCTTGAGTGATCAGGAATAGCAGAATTCCTGCTAATCCATATACAGAGTGTCCAATACGTGAACCTGACATTGTAACTTGTTGTCATACAAAGGGCGTTCAAAAAGTTTTGCGCAGTCGTCTCTAATTTTTTTAATTGTTTGCAGGAGGAGAATGAAATTGTTTGTGAACATACTTGGAACATTTAGCTATAAGTTGGTATACAAATGTATTTTCTTTTATTTACAGTTGAGCCATAATGGATCGTGAGGTAGACGTCAGGTTGCGACAACGGTCGATGATGGAGTTCCTCTTCAAGACCGGCGATGACTCTGCCACATCGATTCACAGGAAGTTGCTCCTTGTTTATGGGGAGGACACGGTGGATCGCAGCAGTATCCAGTGGTGGTCGCACGGGTTTAAAGGAGACGATTTCTCTCTACTGCACAATCCGCGATGCGGTAGACCATCGACGGCACTGAGTGATGTGAATAAGGAGATCATTGATCAAATCATCCAAAATGACAGATGTGTGACGACACGACAGCTTGCTGAAATGGCTCGTTTGTCATTGGGTAGCGTGGTTTCACCGGTACACTCACTAGGGAACAGAAAAATCTGTGCACATTGGGTGCCTAGTTTGCTGACAACAGAAATGAAAACGATGAGGAAGAATGTGAGTGAGGGTCTCATGAAGACCTTTACTGAAGACTATTTTGACGGCGGCATAACCAAGGTGAAACATGGTTGTTTTTGTCCGAACCTGAGAGCAAAACCCAATCCATGGAGTAGCGTCATCCGGATTCCCCTCGGAATAAGAAACCAAGACTTTCACGAACAGCAAGCCGAAAGGTGATGGCCTCCTTCTTCTGGGATCAGTGTGGTGTCATTTTCATTGAGTGTTTGGAACCTGGCTCCGCAATTAACCGGGACCGTTACTGTCTGTCACTGTGCAAACTGCGACGTGCCGTCAAGACCCACAAACCACAACTTCAGACTACACCACGACAATGCCAAACCGCATACAGGCCTTATGACGCAGGAGAAATTCAGGAAAATGGTTTAGAATATTGTTCCTCATCCTCCCTACAGTCCGGACTTGGCTCCGTCTGATTTTTACCTCTTTGGTTGTCTGAAGGCCCACCTCTTCGGTAAAACTTTTGATAGTGAGAAAGGCCTTATTTTTTTTGTCAAGCGATGGAATAAAAGTCAATCCCCAGAATTTAACCAAAGTGGATTTACATCATGAAAAGAACGTTAGGCCAGATGCGTCACTGCTGATGGAGGCTACATTGAGTAGGCTCAATGTATAGCTAAATGTTCCAAGTATGTTCACAAAAAATGTCATTCTCCTCCTGAAAAAACTAAAAAAAATGAGAGACGACTGTGCAAAATTTTTTGAACGCCCTTTGTGTAGAAAGCGGCAAAATCTGGTGGTAATCGTAACTAAAAGAGTAATGTATCATCATGTCAGCATCAAAGAAAAAATTTAATACTGCTCGACCACATACCCAAATACCAAACCAAAATAATAACGATTACAGTACCCAACGTACTGAGACAGTTGAACTTAGAAACGGCAAAGTACGAGACTTACAAGTGTTATAGCCAACTTACAGCTATTGGAAAATTCCATAATAATTTACGCAGTGAACATAATATCAGTGATGTGTAACTTAATTGAGGGCACAATGCTGTCATGTGCATCAGCTGCAGTTACACTAAGGTACAAAAGTTAATCATAATGAAATGGGACAATATTTCCAATACAATGCGTGAAGTTTAACCACAATGCTAATGTCATTGAAACACATCTAAAATACGTAACTGGAACACTTCATACAGCAAGTAAACATTTCTGATGCTAAGTAATAAAATAACAACAAAACAGTTAACAGCAAAGATTGATCATTTCTCCGCAAAAAAAAAAAAAAAAAATGGTTCAAATGGCTCTGAGCACTATGGGACTCAACAGCTTAGGTCATAAGTCCCCTAGAACTTAGAACTACTTAAACCTAACTAACCTAAGGACATCACACACACCCATGCCCGAGGCAGGATTCGAACCTGCGACCGTAGCAGTCACGCGGTTCCGGACTGCAGCGCCAGAACCGCACGGCCACCGCGGCCGGCTTTCTCCGCAAAACCAATACAGCAAACTACACAGGAGAACTTCTACGTAGTTATTTTAGAAACTAGGAGAGACCTGCTAACAACATTGTTAGATGCGAGTTCGGCTCCTGAATCGTCCATATATGTCCCAGTTGGTGACAGCTTTGGCTGCCAAAGGCAAGGTCCCGAGTTCTATTCCTGAGACAGGTTTGTTCATCTACCAAGAAATTTCAAACAAGCTTACAAGATTCGTGCTGGAGTAAGGCATTATATGTGGTGGTGACTAGTTGGCTGTGTTTGATCTCTCCAATACATACCAGACGGGCCTACAAGTTTAGGGTTCGGAGGCCTCGCTAGACAGACCATTCTGTGGGTATCTTCACGTATGGGTATCGTGCCGAGGGATGCTTTTGTTCATGAACAAGAAGTTTGGTCTTATTAAATCTTTGAAAAATTGAACAAGTGTTTGCAGTACGCGAAACCTGTCCCTCCGGCCCTTAACAGTGTTTATTCGATCACCAATATAACGCCCCTCCCCAGTGTTGTCTCCTTCGACATTGTACTGTATGGGATCATATTGGTTCTTACTTTCTTTCAGACGAATGTGCGACGAGAATAATTGTTCAGACTGAGATGCGATTCATTGGTAAAGAGCTTAGCCCTCTATTAATTCACGAGACAGTCTTTGAGCTGTCACTCCGTAAAAATAAATCACTCTCTCCGTAGCCGGAAGCCATACACACAACGTCAGGCATCCAACTGAAACACTAAGTGCTCTGATAGACCGTTTATTGGGAACCGGCAGTTTCTGAAACAGGTGCGAACGCTACGACAGTTCTCTTGCAGCTAAAACGGTGGGTGACTTAATTGCTTGTGATACAACAGAGGAAACCGTAATTAAATCTTAGATAGCATATCACAGTATTAGCCTTCATCTCACTATCACACTAGAAACTAAAGTCAAACAATCTTTACGCAAAACGGTGAGTTCCGCAAAACTGTGCCCCAGTTGAAGCCAACGAATCGTTAACCACTGTTATGTTGGTAGACAACGGGAACAGCAAAGCTGTGGCAACATTCTAAATTTATTAAAGCCAGGATTTGTGAACGAAGTTGCGAGCCAAATTATCCATAGAGGGGAATCAAGTTTATCGTGAAGAAAGTGCTGAGAGTACAACCCATAGCGAAATCGAAATTCCAAAACAAAGCAAAGTTTTCAACACAAAATATCAGAGGCAGGAGACGGGATGCTTTGGGGGAGTAAGGCAACTGTTGTTGGACAAGCTATTTGATCTTGATGTGGTAGAAGCTCCACTGGGCATAATGACTACATGCCTCCGGACAGTACTATAAATGTTTATAACTTATTAAATGTCTTGTGATGGCAGCCATAAGTGCTGTATTACAAGTAAAATAAATCTTTCCCTGGGGTGGATACCGCAACTACAATAACATTATGAATAAAAGTCATTAAGCCACCAAGGCAGAATATGTGCAGTTCGAGTTGTATGAGGATAGTGGATAAGACACACAAGTTTATCAAGGGTCGCTTATAAGCCGAATCCAAACTGGATAAGTAATACATTCCTGATTCAAAGTCCTACCGAGGCTATCCGGCCCGTTAGGCATTGCGCAGTCTGTAAATACACGTAAACCGGAATAGAAATCTGTCAGGTCGCTCGAAGGTTACTTAACGACCACTGTCAGACAAATCTTGGACAATCGCTTCTAGAACTTGGAGGCAGCTGCTGGTCACTTCACTTCACTGGACTCTGAGTGCAGCTAGAACCGCAACCGGAATTTGCTGGGTTGGACTCGTGTGGCCTCTCTAAACACAAGCCCAGCAGTAGGTTACTTGTGCTGGTTGTCTTTTCGTACACGTGGCCGGCGGCAGGGATGTAATACGACGACTCTGACGATGCCTGTGGGGCCGATGGCACAACCTGTCCGAGTAGCACCTCCCACAAACCTGACAAGTTGTTACTACCTGGCAGGTCGGGCTGTACTGCAAGAGGGCATAAGCCCCAGGATACAGCAAAATGTGTGTTACTGAACGTACTAGGGTTGAAAAAATATGGAAACACGTCGAGAAATGCGTACTTGAACACAAATTCTAGCCAAACCTGCAGTTAGTTATATTATTGACCACTATCAGCACCTGTACAGTGTCCTCTATACGTTGCATCTGTCAGAAAAGGTCAGAAAAGTTTTCTGAGTAGCTGGCAGTGCCATATATCGGAGCTAATTGAATTAGCATGTGGACAAATTATTTGTGCGTGCGTCTGTAACCTCTTAGCAACAAATAATGCTGAGCTAATAACGAGCATCAAAACTGATACAGGGATTAGTGAACATAGGGTTTTCGTAGCGAGACCGAATATTATAATTCCCAAATCCATCAAAACTAAAAGAAAAATACATGTATACAAAAAAAGGATAAGAAGTCGCTTGATGCCTTCCAGAGAGACAAACTACACTCCTTTTAAATTAACAATATAAGTGCTGAGCAGATGTGACTTGAATTCAGAGAAATAGTATCGACAGCAATTGAGAGATTTATACCAGATAAATTAACAAACGACGGAACTTATCCCCCATGGCGTACAAAACAGGTCAGAACACTGTTGCAGAAACAACGAAAAAGCACGCTAAAATTAAATGAACGCAAAATCCCCAAGACTGGCGACCTTTCATAGGAGCTGGAAATTTAGCGCGTACTTCAGTGCAGGATGCTTATGATAGTTTTCAAAACGAAACTTCGTCTTAAATCCGGCAGAAAATACAACGAGATTCTGGTCGTATGTAAAGCATGCTAGTGCCAAGACAAAATAAATGCCTTCTCTGCGCTATAGCAATGGAAATATTATCGACGACTCTTTCGAAAGTCCTTCACTAAAGAAGACGAAGTAAATATACCAGAATTCGAAATAAGAAAAAGTGCCGACATGAGCAAATGAGATGTATATATCCTCGGAGTAGGGAAGCAACTTAAATCACTTAATACAAGCAAGTCTTCCGGTACAGATTGCATACCAATTAGGTTCCTTTCAGAGTATGCTGATACAATGTCTCCATACTTAACAATTATGTACAACCGTTCGCTCGACGAAACACGCGTACCCAAAGACTAGAATGCTGAACAGTTCACACCAGTATTCAAGAAAGGCAATAGTAATAATCGACTAAATTACAGACCCTTATCATTAATGTCGGTATGCAGATGGCTTTTGGAGCATACATTGCGTTCGAACATTATGAATTACTGCGAAGAGGACGTTCTGTTCACACACAGTCAACAAAGATTTAGAAAACATCGTTCTTGTGAAAAACAACTAGCTCTTTCCTCACACGAAGTATTAAGTGCTATTGACAAGGGATTTAAAATCGATTCTGTATCTCCAGATTTCTAGAAGGCTTTTAATACTGTACCTCACAAGTGGCTTGTAATCAGATTGCGTGTTTATGGAATATCGTCTTAGTTATGCCACTGGAATCGTGATTTCCTGTCAGAGAGAGAGAACACATTTCGTAGTAATTGCTGCAGAGTGAAAATCTCATCCTGTAACCGACGGAAAATCATCGAGTAAAACATAAGTGATTTGTGGCGTTCCTCAAGGTTGTGTTAAAGGCCCTTTGCTGTTCCTTATCTATATAAAAGATTTAGGAGACAATCTGAGAAGCCGTCTTAATTTGTTTGCGTATGATATCGTTTATCATCTAGAAAAGTCATCACAAGATCAGAAACAATTGCAAAACGATTTAGATAAGATACATTATGGTACGAGAATTGGCAATTGACTCTAAATCCACACGAATACTCAGACGAATCCGTTAAACTTACGTTAGACAGTAAATCAAGCAAATCTAAAGGCCGTAAATTCTACTAAATACCTAGGAGCCACAATTAAAAGCAACTTAAATTGGAAAGAAGAAACACAAAATGTTGTGAGGGATGGGTACCAAAGACTGCGTTCTATTTTCAGAAATCTTAGAAGATGCAACGGATCTACTAAAGAGACTGCCTACACCAGCCTTGTCCGCCCTCTTCTGGAATACTGCTGTGCCTTGTGTAATCTGCAGTCCACAGCTCGTGGTCGTACGGTAGCGTTCTCCCTTCCCACGCCCGGGTTCCCGGGTTCGATTCCCGGCGGGGTCAGGGATTTTCTCTGCCTCGTGATGACTGCGTGTTCTGTGCTGTCCTTAGGTTAGTTAGGTTTACGTAGTTCTAAGTTCTAGGGGACTGATGACCATGGATGTTAAGTCCCATAGTGCTCAGGGCCATTTGAACCACTTTTTTGTAATCTGTATCAGTTGACACTAACGGAGGACGTCTTTTGGAATACTGCTGGGTTGTTTGGTATCCTTACCAGATAGGATTGTCGGCGTACATCGAGAAAGTTCAGAGAAGGGCATCACGTTTTGTGTTATCGAAAAATAAAGGAAAGAGTGTCACAGACATGATACAGGTTTTGGGATGGACATCATTTAAACAAAGGCGCTTCTCGTTGCGGCGGGATCTTCTCACGAAATTTCAGTCATCAACCTTCTCCTCCTAATGCGAAAATATTTTACCGATGCCGACCTACAAAAAGAGAAACGATCTTCATAATAAAACAAGGGAAGTCGAAGCTCGCTCAGAAATATATAAGTGGTCATTTTGTCGGCACGCCGTTCGGCGGTGGAATAATAGGTAATTAGTGTGAAGGTGGTTTGATGAAATTTTTGCTAGGCATTTAAGTGTGACTTGCAGGCCAACGATATAGATGTATATGTAGACGTAGAAGGTAGCCGAAGTGTTTGGTGTTACCAGAGGCACCGTATCTAAGATTTATACCGCAGATGTGGTGCTACAGAAGAATGCTGAAGATTAGATGGGGAGATCACATAACTAATGCGGAGGTATTGATTAGGATTGGGGAGAAGAGGAGTTTGTGGCACAACTTGACTAGAAGAAGGGATCAGTTGGTAGGACATGTTTTGAGACATCAAGGGATCACAAATTTAGCATTGGAGGGCAGCGTGGAGGGTAAAAATCGCAGAGGGAGATCAAGAGACGAATACACTAAGCAGATTCAGAAGGATGTAGGTTGCAGTAAGTACTGGGAGATGAAGAAGCTTGCTGAGGATAGAGTAGCATGGAGAGCTGCATCAAACTTGTCTCAGGACTGAAGACCACAACAACAACACATAGGGAAACCAGAAAAACATCATCGACCAAATCACAACGCGGACGAAGGAGTGCAATGAGCGACCGTCACAAACGATCACTGAAGAGGGTTGTAGCGAAAAATAAGAGAACGACAGCCGCAAAAGTCGCTGCAGAACTGAGTGTCACACTCGTGAACCGTATCAGTAACAAAACAACACGAAGTGAGATCCACAGGCTGTAAATTGCAGAAAGATCTGGAATTCCAAAACCACTCATCATTTATACTGTGGTGTCACCGCCAGACACCACACTTGCTAGGTGGTAGCTTTAAATCGGCCGCGGTCCATTAGTACATGTCGGACCCGCGTGTCGCCACTGTCAGTGATCAGACCGAGCGCCACCACACGGCAGGTCTCGAGAGACGTACTAGCACTCGCCCCAGGTGTACGACGACTTTGCTAGCGACTACACTGACGAAGCCTTTCTCTCATTTGCCGAGAGACCGTTAGAATAGCCTTCAGCTAAGTCCATGGCTACGACCTAGCAAGGCGCCATTAACCATTTCAAGAGAGAGTCTCACTTGTATCATCAAGAATGCTGTATACAAATGATGGAATAAAGTTAAGTATTTTAGCAGCTACGTACTTTTCTTTGTAGCATTCATTACGTATCCTGTTTGAGACCTAAACTAGCCTGCGTCAGTAACGCGTGCCTTTCGGCTACTTCAGTGTGGCGTAGCTGTCTTGTTACGCCACAACATATACATATGCACTTCAGGCGAGCGTGTTGCCGAAGCCATAAAATTTGGAGAGTGGAGTAATGGGAAAGAGTGATTTGGTGGGATGATTTTTGTTGCAGATTTTTTCCAACTAATGGCCGAGTTTACGTCCTAAGAGTGAAACAAGACGGACGTTCGGTGATGATTTGGTCAACCATATCGTGGTATTCCTTGTGCCTCATAGTTACACTGTGAGGTCACATTGTATTGTATTGTTGTTAACCGCGGGCCTAGAAACGACGGAGAGGCTCCGTTCCCGCCGCAGCCGCAGTGGTCCACAACCCCACGACGACTATCGCAGTCTACTTCACCCCTCTGTCATCCCACAGCGAACCAGTCTTTCAGCGTCATTGCGCGGTTCGACCCCCGGTGGACCCCCCCCCCCCCCATCCCTTTCCCAGGGAACGTCTCACACCACACAAGTGTACCCCAATGTTTGCGTGGTAGAGTAATGGTGGTGTACGCGTACATGGAGAACTCCGTTTGCGCAGCAATCGCCGGTAGTGTATAGCTGACGCGGAATAAGGGGAACCAGCCCGCATTCGCAGAGGGAGATGGAAAACCGCCTAAAAGCCATCCAAAGACTGGCCGGCTCACCGGACCTCGACACAAGTCTGCCGGCCGGATTCGTGCCGGGGACCAGGCGCACCTTCCCAGTCCGGAAAAGGAGGTCACATTACTGCCATGGATTATGCGACCATTTTGGTTAATTATGTCCTTCCAGGTGTAGGATTTTTGTTCCCCAATGGTAATCTGCTTGAAGACGACCGGGCACTTCTTCACACTGCTTACATCGTTCAGTGCTGGTTTTTGGAGCACGAGGATCAATTGCCGTATCTCCAATGACCATGACAGTCACCACCTCACAAGATTTTTGTTGTTTTTTACTTTGGAAAGTAGGGTGTGTGATCGCTGTCCATCTCCATTATTGTTACTTGAGTTTGCCTCTGTTTTGCAGGAAGAATGGAATACGATTCTCTATAAAACCATACAGGTCCTTATTTTTCGATTCCAGGGCGACTGGAAGCCGTTTTTGAATCTAATAGGTTTCTTACAACGTATTGCGCACAGGAATGTGATTTTGGTGTATCCCTGTTTTTGTCCAGTGCCTCTGTTATATACTCTTTACATATGTGTTTGTACTTGTAGTGTACCTCCCCATGAACCATGGACCTTGCCGTTGGTGGGGAGGCTTGCGTGCCTCAGCGATACAGATGGCCGTACCGTAAGTGCAACCACAACGGAAGGGTATCTGTTGAGAGGCCAGACAAACATGTGGTTCCTGAAGAGGGGCAACAGCCTTTTCAGTAGTTGCAGGGGCAACAGTCTGGATGATTGACTGATCTGGCCTTGTAACATTAACCAAAACGGCCTTGCTGCGCTGGTACTGCGAACGGCTGAAAGCAAGGGGAAACTACAGCCGTATTTTTTCCCCGAGGACATGCAGCTTTACTGTATGATTAAATGATGATGGCGTCCTCTAGGGTAAAATATTCCGGAGGTAAAATAGTCCCCCATTCGGATCTCCGGGCGGGGACTACTCAAGAGGATGTCGTTATCAGGAGAAAGAAAACTGGCGTTCTACGGATCGGAGCGTGGAATGTCAGATCCCTTAATCGGGCAGATAGGTTAGAAAATTTAAAAAGGGGAATGGACAGGTTGAAGTTAGATATAGTGGGAATTAGTGAAGTTCGGTGGCAGGAGGAACAAGACTTTTGGTCTGGGGATTACAGGGTTATAAATACAAAATCAAATAGGGGTAATGCGGGAGTAGGTTTAATAATGAATAAAAAAATAGGAGTGTGGGTTAGCTACTACAAACAGCATAGTGAACGCATTATTGTGGCCAAGATAGACACAAAGCCCATGCCTACTACAGTAGTACAAGTTTATATGCAAACTAGCTCTGCAGATGATGAAGAAATAGATGAAATGTATGACGAGATAAAAGAAATTATTCAGGTAGTGAAGGGAGACGAAAATTTAATAGTCATGGGTGACTGGAATTTGTCAGTAGGAAAAGGGAGAGAAGGAAATATCGTAGGTGAATATGGATTGGGGGGAAGAAATGAAAGAGGAAGCCGCCTGGTAGAATTTTGCACAGAACATAACTTAATCATAGCTAACACTTGGTTCAGGAATCATGATAGAAGGTTGTATACCTGGAAGAATCCTGGAGATACTAAAAGGTATCAGATAGATTATATAATGGTAAGACAGAGATTTAGGAACCAGGTTTTAAATTGTAAGACATTTACAGGGGCAGATGTGGATTCTGACCACAATCTATTGGTTATGAACTGTAGACTGAAACTGAAGAAACTGCAAAAAGGTGGGAATATAAGGAGATGGGACCTGGATAAACTGAAAGAACCAGAGGTTGTACAGACTTTCAAGGAGAGCATAAGGGAACAATTGGCAGGAATGGGGGACAGAAATACAGTAGAAGAAGAATGGGTAGCTCTGAGGGATGAAGTAGTGAAGATAGCAGACAGACGATCAAGTAGGTAAAAAGAGGAGGGCTAATAGAAATCCTTGGGTAACAGAAGAAATATGAATTTAATTGATGAAAGAAGAAAATATAAAACTGCAGTAAATGAAGCAGGCAAAAAGGAATACAAACGTCTCAAAAATGAGATCGACAGGAAGTGCAAAATGGCTAAGCAGGGATGGCTAGAGGACAAATGTAAGGATGTAGAGGCTTGTCTCACTAGGGGTAAGATAGATACTGCCTACAGGAAAATTAAGGAGACCTTTGGAGAGAAGAGAACCACTTGTATGAATATCAAGAGCTCAGATGGCAACCCAGTTCTAAGCAAAGAAGGGAAGGCAGAAAGGTGGAAGGAGCATATAGAGGGTTTATACAAGGGCGATGTACTTAAGGACAATGTTATGGAAAAGGAAGAAGATGTAGATGAAGACGAAATGGGAGATAAGATACAGCGTGAAGAGTTTGACAGAGCACTGAAAGACCTGAGTCGAAACAAGGGCCCGGGAGTAGACAACATTCCATTAGAACTACTGATGGCCTTCGGAGAGCCAGACCTGACAAAACTCTACCATCTGGTGAGCAAGGTGTATGTGACAGGCGAAATACCCTCAGACTTCAAGAAGAATATAATAATTCTAATCCCAAAGAAGCAGGTGTTGACAGATGTGAAAATTACCGAACTACCAGTTTAATAAGTCACAGCTGCAAAATACTAACGCGAATTCTTTACAGACGAATGGAAAAACTGGTAGAAGCGGACCTCGGGGAAGATCAGTTTGGATTCCGTAGAAATGTTGGAACACGTGAGGCAATACTAACCTTACGATTTATCTTAGAAGAAAGATTAAGAAAAGGTAAACCTACGTTTCTAGCATTTGTAGACTTAGAGAAAGCTTTTGACAATGTTAACTGGAATTCTCTCTTTTAAATTCTGAAGGTGGCAGGGGTAAAATACAGGGAGCGAAAGGCTATTTACAATTTGTACAGAAACCAGATGGCAGTTATAAGAGTCGAGGGTCATGAAAGGGAAGCAGTGGTTGGGAAAGGAGTGAGACAGGGTTGTAGCCTCTCCCCGATGTTATTCAATCTGTATATTGAGCAAGCAGTAAAGGAAACAAAAGAAAAATTCGGAGTAGGTATTAAAATTCATGGAGAAGAAGTAAAAACTTTGAGGTTCGCTGATGACATTGTAATTCTGTCAGAGATAGCAAAGGACCTGGAAGAGCAGTTGAAGGGAATGGACAGTGTCTTGAAAGGAGGATATAAGATGAACATTAACAAAAGCAAAACGAGGATAATGGAATGTAGTCGAATTAAGTCAGGCGATGCTGAGGGAATTAGATTAGGAAATGAGACACTTAAAGTAGTAAAGGAGTTTTGCTATTTAGGGAGTAAAATAACTGATGATGGTCGAAGTAGAGAGGATATAAAATGTAGACTGGCAATGACAAGGAAATCGTTTCTGAAGAAGAGAAATTTGTTAACATCGAGTATAGATTTAAGTGTCACGAAGTCGTTTCTGAAAGTAGTTGTATGGAGTGTAGCCATGTATGGAAGTGAAACATGGACGATAACTAGTTTGGACAAGAAGAGAATGGAAGCTTTCGAAATGTGGTGCTAAAGAAGAATGCTGAAGATAAGGTGGATAGATCACGTAACTAATGAGGAGGTATTGAATAGGACTGGGAAGAAGAGAAGTTTGTGGCACAACTTGACTAGAAGAAGGGATCAGTTGGTAGGACATGTTTTGAGGCATCAAGAAATCACAAATTTAGCATTGGAGGGCAGCGTAGAGGGTAAAAATCGTAGAGGGAGACCAAGAGATGAATACACTAAGCAGATTCAGAAGGATGTAGTTTGCAGTAAGTACTGGGAGATGAAGAAGCTTGCACAGGATAGAGTAGCATGGAGAGCTGCATCAAACCAGTCTCAGGATTGAAGACCACAACAACAACAACTTGTAGTGTTGCGTTTGGATCATGTTGAATCTTTTATGAAGAGAATTTCAGGATTTTTGTCCTAATGAATGTATGGGATTGTAACGAAAATTTGTGTTGACGTAAAATGTAATGGGTTTTTGTTGAATGTTGTGGTAGTTGCCTTGAGTGTTTCCTTTTATGTGTTCTGATAGAATGGCGAGGAGCGTTGGTGAGAATTCGAAATACTTTTTTTATAGAGGAGTATGGACACGTTTTCAATTACACTCAGACGCCACTGACCACACTTTCAATCATAAAGGATGATCGGGTGTATCGTCACACCCGACGGTCATTTCTGAGCCTTTCAATGGTCTGTCATTTTTCAAGAGCGGCTGCAGTTGATAAAATATGTGACTACACTGATTATGTGGAACCTCCGCGTCAATGTCTCATTTAGTATGATAAATATATACATTTGCCAGAGTCGCACCAACTCCAGTTCGTGGCCGGCCGCTGTGGTCAAGTGGTTCTAGGCGTTCCAGTCTGGAACTGCGCTGCTGCTACAGTCGTAGGTTCGAATCGTGCCTCGGGCATGGATGTGTGTCATGTCCTTAGGTTATTTAGCTTTAAGTAGTTCTAAATCTACGTGACTGATGACCTCAGATTTTAAGTCCCATAGTGCTTAGCCATTTCAGCCATTTTTCCAGTTCGTGTTGCCAATTATGAGTTCGCACTTTGGATGCTTCAGCTTAAAAGTGAACATAATTTCTTGGTTTTCTTTAGCATTTATTTTCACATTCCAAATTTATTTTCAAATTCTGATTTTGTCCAAACGTCTCAGGCCTTACAATAAAATTTACGTTATGGCAGCGCTTGAATAACATAACGTTTCCATATAGAGCTGTTTCTCCTTCCACCTACTTCGGTTTGTCGTTTGTATAAGTCGAATACAGCAGTGGTCCCAAAACTGAAACCTGTGACAGTTCAGTCGGAACTGATTTTTTGGTTTTGCGGTGTTTGTCATTCCTATCAAAGAATCGCCTGTGTCTCAGCAATGAATGAATACTTTTGAACTTGTTTCCCATAAGTTCCATTGTATCTAATTCAAATATCAAGCCATCATAGGAGACGCACTCCAAAGTTGTCACTGTATGAAGAGGCATAGTTGCAGCGCCCTCTCCTTGTTTCTTTGCTGCGCAAAAGTGCTCTGCCAAGCTCAGGGGCGCTATACCGTGGAATGCTCGACGGTGAATCGAAACTGTTCTGGGACTGGTGGTGTCCACTGCACTCTCGACTTAACATACACTCGTCCATCAGAGGGACTCCTCATGACAGCTACACTCTGTGATCAGACGTATCCGGACACCTAGCTGAACATGACTCACAGGTTCATGGCGCCCTCCACCAGTAATGCTTGAATTCAATATGGTGTTGGCCCGCCCCTAGCCTTGATGACAGCTTCCACTCCGACATGCATGCGTTCAATCGGGTGCTGGAAGGTATCTTGGGGAATGGTAGGATTGAGATCAGGACTCTGTGCAGGTCAGTCCATTACAGGGATGTTATTGTCGTGTAACCACTCCGCCACAGGCCATGCATTATGAACAGGTGATCGAACGTGTTGAAAGATCCAGTTGCCATCCCCGAATTGCTCTTCAACAGCGCGAAGCAAGAAGGTGCTTAAAACATCAAGGCCTGTGCTGTGATAGTGCCACGCAAAACAACAAGGGGTGGAAGCTCCCTCCATGAAAAACACGACCACACCATAACACCACAGCCTCCGAATTTTACTGTTGGCACTACACGCGCTGTCAGATGACGTTCACCGGCATTCGCCATACCCACACCGTGCCATCGGATCGCCACACTGTGTACAGTGATTCCACACTCCACACGTTTTTCTACTGATCAACCATCCAATGTTTACGCTCCTTACACCAAGCGAGGTGTCGTTTTGCATTTACCGGAGTGATGTGTGGCTCATGAGCAGCCGCTCGACCACGAAATCCAAGTTTTCTCACCTTCAGCCTAACTGTCATAGTACTTACAATGGATCCTGATGAAGTTTGGAATTCCTGTGTGATGGTCCGGATACATGTCTGCCTATTACACATTCAACTGTCGGCGGTTTCTGTCAGTCAACAGATGAGCATTTGTGCTTCCACTTCACTATCACATCGGAAACAGTGTCCCTAGGGACGTTTAGGACGTATGACATCAGTCACACCCAATCACCTGATCACGTTCGAAGTCCGTGAGTTCTACGAAGTATTCCATTCTGCTCTCTGACGATGTCTAATGTCTCCTAAGGTCGCTGATATGGAGTACCTGGCTGTAGGTGGCAGCACAGTGCACCTAATATGAATATTTTGGGGGTGTCAGGATACTTTTGATCACATAGTGTAGCTACAGTGGCGACCTCTGCTGACGTGGGACCCGTTAAAAGAACGTAGTCTACATGTTATTTCCACATCACTGTCCGGCAGGCGTTGGAGATCACTGACGACCAGCGATGCGGAAGCGGTCATTCGAAGACCCCTTACTCTATTACTGAGAGTACTGGAGGACTACAAACAACTGCTATAGCGCATAGTTTTTAAACACCCAAGATAAACGTACTATTCATACGAGGGTGTACTGAAAAGTAATGCCTCCGAATTTTTTATGTGAAACTGTTAAGGCTTTTTAAGTAAAACAAATGTTGTTAACATTCTACATCTTTGTTCTTCGTGTCTACATATTTATTTCTCAACATAGTCATCCTGGCCACGAACACTTTCCTCCCAACGAGAAACCATTTTGTTGATACCGGCACAGTAGAATTTTTTACTTTGTTGATGGAGCCGTAACCTGATCTGTGCTTGCACCAGTTCAGTACTGTCAAAGTAAAGTCCTCGGAGGTGTTCCTTAAGTTTTGGAAACAGATGCTCTCCTGTTTTCGAGGTCAAAATGGCGAACCCGACCTCCATCACCTATCGCAATGCAGTCGAGGTCCCATTACCCTCGCGCTCAAAACGTAAAAGAAATCGTTGACAGATATCCATTCTCCTGTGTTACATGTCAGGAGTGCGCATTGGAGGTACACACAGCATTCGAGGCATTTCTGTATCGCAGTTCTGTACTGATAACCTGTACACCTTACCGTGATATGCCAAACTTAACTGAAAGTTGTGTCTGTGATATCCAACTTATTCTCTGATGAGTTCAACAACATGATTCTTATGAGTCTCATTCGTTGCCGTACATGGTCATTCACTTCGAGCTCAGTCGCCCAAGATGAGGTTACGAACACTAACAACCCAACAGCGCACATTACTGATGTCGGTGTAATCATCATCGTACACTGATTTGATTTTTCGATGATTTCAATTAGACCCACGTTTTCAGCGGTTATAAACTCGATTACAGGAAGCTGTTTCTCACACACCGATATAGTTTTGTTACGCATCGTCATGTTACACGCAACAATTCTAAGCCCTCTACCGGTAGATGGTTGAAACTTGCGTCACCAAAAGGGGAAGTCGACCGAATAATATGGATGACATTTTAATACCTCAACCAACACTGTGAACAGAATAAAAAATTCGGATGAATTACTTTTCAGCACGGACTCGTATCTGAAAAGAGAACAGATGAAATGTAAATGCAAATAAACCGGTAACTTCGTGAGTGTGTGTTTAACATACAAGAACAGAGCCACTCGCTATTTGTCTGGACCTAACGTGTGAGTCATGAGCAACAGATGTAGAAGAACATCTAGCCTTATCGCTTCGCTCCGTAATGTTTCGGCGCCCTTAGAATAACAATCTTTTGCACATTCGCTGCACTGTCGTTCTTGTTGGACATCATATATAGGGATATCTCTGTGCGTACAACGCAGCTGTTCTCTGCACATTCCTTCTGCATTCCTCGTAAGAAAGGAACATATCTAGTTTCTCTTTCAAAGAAAAATCACTAATCTGAGCTCATATTTTGAGGAGGAAAAAAGCACACTTGCAAGATATCAGCCCGCAGCAATTAACCCCAGGTAATAATTGTGAGCATAATTGTGACAGTAAACTGTTATGACTTTCTGAATGCACAGGTCATAAATTTCACGCGCTGCTACCTAATGCTCGTGCGACAATTACTGCACAGCGGAATGACAACCACAGCCCTCCTATTCGCGAGATGTTGTTGGCGAGGGAAGAGCGGGAGGGGTCACATCTGCCCAACGTGTTTGACAATCTTGTTAGAGAACTTATGTTATTCTACAGGAATAGTGATCGTAATATGTCAGCTTCATGCACACTTATGTTCAGTATTATTTTAACTATTATCGTATTGGTATTCTACAATCGCCTCATATATATATATATATATATATATATATATATATATATATATATATATATATATATATACAACTGGCCATTAAAATTGCTACACCAAGAAGAAATGCAGATGATAAACGGGTATTCATTGGACAAATATATTATACTAGAACTGACATGTGATTACATTTTCACGCAGTTTGGGTGCATAGATCGTGAGAAATCAGTACCCAGAACAACCACCTCTGGCCGTAATAACGGCCTTGATACGCCTGGGCATTGAGTCAAACAGAGCTTGGATGGCGTGTACAGGCACAGCTGCCTATGCAGCTTCAACACGATACCACAGTTCATTAAGAGTAGTGACTGGCGTATTGTGACGAGCCAGTTGCTCGGCCATCATTGACCAGACGTTTTCAGTTGGTGAGAGATCTGGAGAATGTGCTGGCCAGGGCAGCAGTCGAACATTTTCTGTATCCAGAAAGGCCCGTACAGGACCTGCAACATACGGTCGTGCATTATCCTGCTGAAATGTAGGGTTCGCAGGGATCGAATGAAGGGTAGAGCCACGGGTCGTAACACATCTGAAATGTAACGTCCACTGTTCAAAGTGCCATCAATGCAAACTAGAGGTGACCGAGACGTGTAACCAATGGCACCCCATACCATCACGCTTGGTGATACGCCAGTATGCCGATGACAAATACACGCTTCCAGTGTGCGTTCACCGCGATGTCGCCAAACACGGATGCGACCATCATGATCTTGTAAACAGAACCTGCATTCATCCGAAAAAATGACGTTTTGCGATTCGTGCACTCAGGTTCGTCGTTGAATACACCATCGCAGGCGCTCCTGTCTGTGATGCAGCGTCAAGGGTAACCGCAACCATGGTCTCCGTGCTGATAGTCCATGCTGCTGCAAACGTCGTCGAACTGTTCGTGCAGATGGTTGTTGTCTTGCAATCGACCCCATCTGTTGACTCAGGGATCGAGATGTGGCTGCACGATCCATTACAGCCATGCGGATAAAATGTCTGTCATCTCGACTGTTAGTGATACGAGGCCGTTGGGATCCAGGACGGCGTTCCGTATTATCCTCCTGAACCCACCGATTCCATATTCTGCTAACAGTCATTGGATCTCGACCAACGCGAGCAGCAATGTCGCGATCCGATAAACCGCAATCGCGATAGGCTACAATCCGACCTTTATCAAAGTCGGAAACGTGATGGTACGCATTTCTCCTCGATACACGAGGCATCACAACAATGTTTCACCAGGCAACGCCGGTCAACTGTTGTTTGTGTATGAGAAATCGGTTGGACACTTTCCTCATGTCAGCACGTTGTAGGTGTCGCCACCGGCGCCAACCTTGTGTGAATGCTCTGAAAAGGTAATCATTTGCATGTCACAGCATCTTCTTCCTGGCGGTTAAATTTCGCATCTGTAGCACGTCATCTTAGTGGTGTAGCAATTTTAATGGCCAGCAGTGTATATGCAGGAATTTAGGTAGTCTTCAGCTTGATCGACATTTTTAGATAGTAAGCAGAAAATCATTCATTTCGTAATAATTCTTCAGTTGTTTGGATTTATAACCGTAAACAACTGAAGAAAATGGTTCACATGGCTCTGAGCACTGTGGGACGTAATATCTGATGTCATCAGTCCCGTGGACTTAGAACTACTTAAACCTAACTAACCTAAGGACATCACGCTCGTCCACGCCCGAGGCAGGATTCGAACCGGCGTCCGCAGCAGCAGCGCTGTTCCGGACTGAAGCGCCTAGAACCGCTCGGCCACAGCGGCCGGCAAACAACTGAAGAGTTATTGTGAAATGAACATAATGATTTTCGATTTACAAATTAACCATCGAATTCACGTTGAAGAATAGCACGACTCCTGCTAGTGTACGCCACTTAAGCAGCGTCGGCTCTACACTCCAATGAAAATATCTCACAACTGCGTTTTAATTAATAATTAAATAGTGTTACGCTATTTCTCTGATGACACACTCATTCATTTATGATGCATTTGTGAATAACTATATAAAAATGTTAAAATCAAACTAGTCTCTGCCACCAACAACACATTAGAAACCTCTCATTTTGGCACAATTAACAAAGCACGTTACTAATATCAATACAGTATTTCACTGGATATTCTTTGGTATGACAGATTTCCCATCCTTCTACTTCCTTCCCGAAAGGCGACAGTGTGTTTCGTATTCTCCTCTGTTACAGTGGCAAACTGGTATGCGATGATATTACGTCTTCACTGCAGGCATCATTATAAATTACTTCCTCGAGTTTACATTCCTGCCTCGTTGTATCAAAGAAGCTGTTCAACGAACGTGACTGTGGTGAAACGGCAGCCACTTTATCTTAACGTCATCGTCATCGTCACGTGAAGAAGCGTCGTTTCTCGGTCCACTATTTTGCTTTGTATCTAGCACTTCTAGATTAGTGTGATTCATGAAGTTGTCTGTGAATGCTGCAACGAAACTGAAGGAAACAAATAACAGCACAAAGAAAGCCCTGACCACTTTCATTTGGCATGTACAAAATTTAGTCAATTAGCCGCGTGTAATAATACTTAACAGTAACGATTTTCAGGAGCTCTCTTTCTTTGAGGTTTAAACGTTGCAGTGTGACCATCATTCTGTACCCTCGTGCAGATGCCGTACTCTGGCTTGTTGGTTCACCGAGATTATGAAAGAAAGGCTCTTACACACGCCAGTGTACAGTACTCTGGTCTGGGGCATTAAGCGCCTGTAGTGGGGCGGAGCGACTGACAAACAACCGGTGCGCGCGAAGTTTGCAAGCTGTACATTCAGGTCACAGCTGCGTGCTATCACAATTATGGAACGAATCATCACGCGAGATCGATTGCTGGGGCTGATATCTTGCAAGTGTACGGATTCTCACCTTAAAATATGATGTTCTAAATACTGTAATTTCTCCGAAAGTAAGGGTTAGATTCTGAAACACGATACTGGCAACAGAAATTACTACAGGTCTGTTTCAAAAATCTAAGCTGATACCGAAATCTCTGTCACTGATATAGTTATGGAAAAGACTATAAGTCATTTAGTGAAGGCTTTCCTCCAACTCATGTAAGTGAAAACCGAATTACGACATCTCAAATAATTCAGTAACTCTTTGAGATGAATAGCGTAGCTGAATTACCGTGTATGTGGATCGGATGCAATTTCATTTAGCACAGAATTTTCTGGAATGCAATGAAAATCCTAACGGATCCAAAATATCCATGCTGTCCACAGTAAAGGGAGGTGGAAAGATAAACCAAAGCGTGCTTTGAAAATACTGTTAAGTCGTGGGCTATTCACATCTGATTTACGTTGTTCCGCCTATGTGTCACTACCGATGCTCTTTCTGGTGCCTCGGCTGCTTCGTTTCCTGTTAGACGATCAGCACTGTAGAAGTTTCTAATTCGATTTTATAGCTATCATTGTGTCTATTGAAAGTCATGCTTGACTGCAATACCCCTTCACACAACATTATTACATACAGCCTCGTACCACAACTAGCATCTTCTCTCCCTGTTCCACTCCCAAACAGAACGAGGGAAAAATGACTGTCTATATGCTTCTGTACGAGCCCTAATCTCTCTTATCTTATGTTTGTGGTCTTTCCGCGAAATGTCAGTTGGCGGCAGTAAAATTGTACTGCAGTCAGTCTCAAATGCTGGTTCTCAAAACTTCCTCAGTAGCAATTCACGAAAAGAACGCCTCCTTTCCTCCAGAGACTCCCACCCGAGTTCCTGAAGCATTTCCGTAACACTCGCGTGATGATCAAACCTACCAGTAACAAATATAGCATCCCGCCACTGAATTGCTTCTATGTCCTCCCTCAATCCGACCTGATAGGGAACCCAAACGCTCGAGCAGTACTCCAGAATAGGTCGTACTAGTGTTTTATAAGCGGTCTCCTTTACAGATGAACCACATCTTCCCAAAATTCTACCGATGAACCGCAGACGACTATCCGACTTCCCCACAACTGCCATTACATGCTTGTCCCACTTCATATCGCTCTGCAACGTTACGCCCAAATACTTAATCGACGTGATTGTGTCAAGCGATACACTACTAATGGAGTATTCAAACAGTAGTGGAGTATTACCAGTAGCTTAGAGCAACACGCGAGTATTACGGAGATGCTCCGTGTGCACAAGTGGGAATTCCTGGAGAAGACAATGTTCTTTCATTGAACAGTATTGACAAACTTTAGAAAACAAGCATTTGCAGCTGACTGTAGAAATATTCTGCTGCCGCCAAAGTACATTTCTTGTAAGGACCACGAATATAAGAGAAATTAGGGAGCCTACGGAGGCTATAGGGAGAGAAGTGTCATATACAATATGTACAACAGCAAAGAGGAAATAATAATAATAAGAGTGGGCGACCAAGAACGAAGTGCTCGTATTAAAAAGGGAGTAAGACAAGAATAGCCTTTCGCCCCTACTGTTCAATCTGTACATCGAGGAAGCTTGATGGAAATATAATAAAGGTTCAGGTCTGGAATTAAAATTCAAGGTGAAACGATATCAGTGATATCCTGAGTGAAAGTGAAGCAGAGTTACATGATCTGCTGAACGGAATGAACAGTCTAATGAGTACAGTGTATAGACAGAGAGTAAATCGAAGAAAGATCAAGGTAATGAGAAGTAGTAGAAATGAGAACAGAGAGAAACTTAAGATCAGGATTGATGGTCACGAAGTAGGAATTCTGCTACCTAGGCAGTAAAATAACCAATGACTGACGAAGCAAGGAGGACATCAAAAGCAGACCAGCAATGGCAAAAAGGGCATTCCTGGCCAAGAGAAGTCTACTAATGTCAAATACCGGCCTTAATTTAAGGAAAAAATTTCTGAAATTTACGTCTGGAGTACAACATTGTATGGTAGTGAAACATGGACTATGGCAAAACCGAAACAGAAGAGAATCGAAGCATTTGAGATGTGGCGCTACAGACGAATGTTAAAAATTAGGTGGTCTGATAAGGTAAGGAATGAGGATGTTCTGCACAGAATCGGAAAGGAAAGGGATATGTGAAAAACACTGATAAGGAGAAGGGACGTAATGATAGGACATCTGTTAAGACATCAGGGACTGACTTCCATGGTACTAGAGGGAGCTGTAGAGCTCAAAAACTGTAGAGAAAGACAGAGATTGGAATACATCCAGCAAATGATTGGATGACGTAGGTTGTAAGTGCTACACCACGTTCCATAAAGCGACTTACGGAGCATGTACCTACATGCAGATATAATACCGACAGTGATGTCAGAAATTTATAGTTTTAAGCATATTTTTCTCTTCATTGAATTAACTCTCGAGCTTATCGACTTCCTCGCAGATTAAAATTATGTTCGGGACCGGAGCTCGAAGCCGGTAGCATGCTTTAACAGGCCGGGCACTCATCAAATGAGCTACCAGGCAAGACTAATGACGCGCCCTCACATCTCTACGTATTGCAGTACCTCGCAACTATTTTTCTAACTTCACAGACGCTCTCCTGCCTTTACTGATGTTGCTACTATCTTCCCTTAAAACCACAAATTAGGAGACACGTAATGAGCTACAATATTTACGCTGGTAAAATCACGGTGTTCGAACAACTAGTTATATCTAGTTTCAAAAAACAATAGTACACCACAAAAAAGGGGAAGCATGGTGAACAGTGTGAAAAAGTTCGTAATACCAAATTGTGCTGATGTTTTCCAAATAAAGGGATAGTGCGACCTCCAGACCAGATGAGAGGTAACGCAGATGACAGCAAACTATCCCACTGAAGATGCCTTAGAGCAGGAAAAAGGCTAAAAGTGCCTGGGAAAAATAAATTAAGTCGCAGCAAGAAAGGGCGATTGCATTTACAACAGTTCCTGTTTTTTACCACAATGGACATCCATAATCTAAGTATGAAAGTCTGGTTTGTCTCTTACGAAACGGCAACTAACCCTAGTACTACTACATTTTCACTTCGATTCTGACGGACTTAAACATTTCTCGTTACTGGGCACTGTCATGTCTTCAGAAGGCATTCTGTGTTTTTATCGAGTCTACGCATTATCAGGACTCTATATGTCAATGGGAACACCATTGTATATTTCTCTCGCTCCGTATTTGCTGTTTCTTGTGTTAATAATATCAAGAGAATGTAGTAGTAGTTTTTAAAAACAATATCAAGACAGATTTCCACTGCAGTGCCTACTATTCGGAGGGAAATTTATACATCTGTAATTACTTCAGACCCAAGGCGACCTTAAGAGCTTTTTTCCTTTCTCTGGGACGGCAATTGTCCAACATGTCACTGTTAAGCACTGAGATATCTTCTGAATTTATTTATTTATTTATTTACTCGTCAAGTTCCGTAGGCCCAAAGTGAGGAGCAGATCTCCAAGGCCATGGAACGTGTCAGTACATGAAATTACAACATAAAAGTAATAACAGATAAAAATAAATGTTCGTGAACCCGAAAAAAGTCAGTCCATAAGTGTAAGTAATCGCAGTCATACAACAAAAGCCAGCTTAATTTTTCAAGGAACTCCTCGACAGAATAGAAGGAGTCATCCATGAGGAAGCTCTTCAGTTTCGATTTGAAAGCGCATGGATTACTGCTAAGATTTTTGAATTCGAGTGGTAGCTTATTTAAAATGGATGTAGCAGTATATTGCACACCTGTCTGCACAAGACTTAAGGAAGTCGGATCCAAATGCAGGTTTGATTTCTGCCGAGTATTAACTGAGTGAAAGCTGCTTACATTAAGGAATAAGCTAATATTGTTAACAAGAAATGACAGTAACAAATATATATATTGAGAGGCCAATGACAAAATACCCAGACTCGTGAACAGGGGTCGACAAGAGGTTCGTGAAGTTGCACTACTTATTGCCCGAACCACACGTTTCTGAGCCAAAAATATCTTTTTAGAATAGGAAGAGTTACCCCAAAATATAATACCATACAACATAAGCGAATGAAAATAAGCTAAGTAGACTAATTTTCGTGTCGAACGATCACTCACTTCAGGCACCGTTCGAATAGTAAAAATGGCAGCATTAACTGTTTGAACAAGATACTGAATGTGGGCTTTCCACAACAGCTTACTATCTATCTGAACACCTACAAAATGGAACTGCTCTGTTTCACTAATCATATGTCCATTCCGTGAAATTAAAACGTCAGGTTTTGTTGAATTGTGTGTTAGAAACTGTAAAAACTGAGCCTTACTGTGATTTAGCGTTAGTTTATTTTCTACAAGCCACTATTTGAAACCGAGCCAATGTTGTGAACAACATCCTCTATTACCAAGCTAGTGTCATCAGCAAAAAGAAATATTTTAGAGTTACCCGTAATACTAGAGGGCATATCTTTTATATAAATAAGGAACAGGAGTGGCCCTGGGGCAACCCCTTCTTGACTGTACCCACTCGGACTCTAAATCACAGCCATTCTCAACATTGTGAATAAACACCTTTTGCTGTCTGTTACTAAAGCAAGAGGTGAACCAGTTGTGAGGTACTCGCTGTATTCCATAATGGTCAAGCTTCTGGAGCAATATTTTGTGATCAACACAATAAAATGCCTTAGTGAAACCAAAAAATACGCCTAGCGTTGGAAACCTTTTGTTTAAACCATCCAGTACCTCACAGAGAAAAGAGAATATAGCATTTTCAGTTGTTAAACGACTTCTAAAGCCGAACTGTACATTTGATAGCAAATCGTGTGATATAAAATTGTCCTTACATACAAAGTCTTTTCAATAACTTTAGCAAATACTGATGGCATAGAAATAGGTCTGAAATTATTTACATTATCCCTTTATCCCTTTTCATAAAGCGGCTTTACTACTGAGTACTTTAATCGTTCAGGAAACTGACCATTCTAAAAGGAAAAATTACAAATATGGCTAAATACAGGGTTAAAATGTGCAGCACAGCACTCCATCATAACCAAGAGAGTCCTTAGTCTTCAGTGATTTAATTATTGACTCAATCTCCCTGTTGTCTGTATCACAGTGGAGTATTTCAGACATCAGTCTCGGAAAAGCATTTGCTAAGAAAGCTATATGATTCCCTGCAGAAACAAAATTTTTATTTAATTCACCAGAACTGCTCAGAAAATGATTGATAAATACTGTACATATATCTGATTTATCAGTAACAGAAGTATTTTTACTGCGAACTGACGTTATATCGTCGACCATGTGCTGCTGACAAAACAGTTCCTTCACAACTGACCATATGGTTTTAATTTTATCCTGTGAATTAGCTATTCTATTTGCATACCACATACTCTTTGCTTTTCTAATAATATTTCTAAGCACCTTACAATACTGTTTGTAATGTTCTACTGTAGCTTGATTGTGACTACTTCTAATTCCCGCTTTGTTCTACATGATATCCTTATCCCACTAGTCACCGACCCGGACTGCCTATTACTGCTAGTACCCTTTCAGAACGTTCTACTGGAAAGCAACTCGCAAAGACAATGAGAGATGTGTTAAGGAAAGCATAATATTTATCACATATGTCATCGGCACAATAAACATCCTGCCATTCTTGTTCCTTGACAAGGTTTAAAAAACTCTCTATTGCTGTTGGATTAACTCTTCTACACAGTTTGTGATTAAATGAGGCATTTGTTTGACTACTAAACCCTTTTAGTGTTAAAATTTGAGCATCATGGTCTGAAACGCCATTCACCCTCTTACTAACAGAATTCCCGTCTAGTAATGAAGAATGAATAAAATATTGTCTATGGCTGTGCTACTGTGCCCCTGCAAACCCTAGTTGTAAAAACACAGTCTGCATCAGATCAAATGAATTTCTGAGCTCTACCAACATCCTTCTTCTTGCACCATCATATACAAAATTTATATTGATGTCACCACATATAACTAATTTCTGGTACTTCCTACAAAGTGGATCAAGAACCCTCTCTAGCTTTATCAGAAATGCTCTGAAGTCAGAGTTAGGGCACCTATAAACAACAACAATCATAAGTTTAGTTTCACTAAATTCAACTGCTCCTGCACAACATTCAAATATCTGTTCAGTGCAGTGCCGTGATACGTCTATGGACTCAAATGGAATACTGTTTTTACTGTTTCCACCCCGCAAGGAACTCTTTTAAAAACAGCCAGCTAATCTGTATCCTGGTAAAGGAAGCCTCTTAATTGTCAAATTATTTAAGTGATGCTCCAATATACCAATAATTTCAGAATCAACATCTATAAGCAGTTCACTAACTTTATCTCTAATACCTCTTATATTTTGACGAAATATGGTGATTCCTTCTCTACTTGGAAGCATTGCATCCTGTGAAGGTGAGCCCTTAGTTTCAGGATCTTCATTTAAGCACGTATACCTATAAGCTGACTTCAATCTAAGAAAGGTGCTGCTCTAACACCAACTACTACAGTTGCAGTTATTGTAACTACTCCACTTCATACGAAAATTTGAGAGGAATTTCGCCTTGTGGAAGACAGCTTTATAGTTTTGTTTTCACTCATACACTTCACAACTCCCTCATTCCCTCTGTCTAATTCTCTCCTATACCTATCCACCTCTCTCTCTCTCTGTCTTCAACTCCCTGTCTTGGACTCACACACACACACAAACACACACACACACACACACATTAAGTAAGCATCACAAACGTCAGCAACACATCAAATCCGTGCACCACATCCCAAGCAAACATGTCACGAAACAAATGAACATAAAACAGCAACAATAACACGAAATGGTGTCGAAACTTTGTGGTTGACGAATGAAACGTAGAAAATGCATGTGTGACGACAAAAGCGAAATAAATAAGTCTGTTATTTCGACAAAAATAAAAAAAAAACACTCAACATAAAAAACTGTAAGTAAGACGTTAAACAACACGATACCTGATGATTCTCAGTTGAATATGCATAACAAAAAACAAAATAAAACTTCGCTGTTTGCAGACGACAAGCTGCAGATTGCGTATTAAGCCTAAAGCAACTAGCATAAAATCCAAAACCTTTATTTGAAGTATGTAAACAAATGCACATATCCACTTTATTTCCAAATTAGGCCTACTAACAAACTAGAAGCTTTAGACATAACGTAAATAAACAAGTCAGCGATACATGTCTCAAGTCAGTACAATATGCAAACCAATGTAAAATAGTTGACAATAATCGCTCATATTACAAGTGTAAGTATTTTGTAAAACAAGTTTCTGTAAAGACTTGCATGTAACAATAATTATGCATAAGGAAAATAAACAAACAAACCCACTGAAGATTGCACGAAAAGTGCTGAAACATGTCTGGGTGAAAACTGCAAAGGTGTCTTGCATAAGGCGGAAATCCTCTACAAACCTAATATATACAAATTGACAAGTTATTTGTTTCTTTTTAAAACATGACAGTGACGTTACATTTGACGATACGATAATGTTGTAAGATTGCTTTATGACGTATGTGGGTAATGATGTGTGGGTTTCTGATAACTATAGGACAGGAATTTTTATGGATAGTCACTAAGATCCAGCGGAAAATATGTGTTCTCTCTATTCACAGTTGTTTGGTTGGAGAGTAACAGCAAGCAGCCAGTTACAAAACAATTTTCGTGTACCAAGGTTTATTCTGCAGCCTTTGTGTGAACAGATGTCTATTGTCAGACGTACTCGCTCTGCAGAATTCATAGACATGCAACAGCTGTGTAATGTAGTTCGACACTGCCAGACGACATCATTTCCGGAGAGTAATGCTCTCTCGCGGTTCCCACGCCGCTACAACAGACTGACTAATAGCAGGAATTCCGGAGTTGCGTTTACGTATTATTTACATTCTAGGTGCTGCATCACGTTGACAATGTACTTTATACAAACAAATTGCGGAGTTAACATTACAAGAGTTGAAACGGTCAAGTTGTTTCGTAATGTTTATCAGTTAGTCTCCTTCCGTACTTCGGTTTCGCTTGTACAACAGCTGTTCACTCAGGTGCCCAATAACCTTGATACTGACGAATAGCTGCTAGTTCAAGCCACGTGCATTGCCAAATATCCCTTTCACATATCAACATGCTACATGGTGAAGATTTTACATTATAACACACTGCCGTATATTTTAGACTATTTCTTGGTAATCACAATATCTTCGTCCCAATATGTATTTTCTTGGCAACTCACCTATTTATTTGCAAACATAAAGCTGCGTTATATATTACACTTATTAGGATATCCGCCAACAGTTTTTTTTACTTTCATTGCTCTATTGTCTATGAAGTATATGATCTCTTCGTAAGATGATTACAAAGGTATTTCAAAGCTGTTTCACCTTCGTGCTGCTTTCCATTTTTCAAGAAGAAATACGAAGATAACGATAACTCTAAATGTTATTTATCGCTTAATTTTTTACAACACTTGGTTCTAATAGCCAAGTAACTAGCTAATATGTGAATGATGGATTTAATGAAAGCAGATGTAAGTATTAAACCTGTAAATATTAGAAGTTTAATTTTAATTCATGTACATAATTTTACTGTTTATTGACTGAGGATCATTAAAATTAATGAAACTCAAGTTTTTCTAATTACATTTTTGTAATGTGTTTATCTGACATTTTGCACACCCAGGAGGATCCCCGCTTTTGTGGGTCTATGGAATGAATAATTAATCTAATCTAATCTAACCAGATGGAAGAGTTTTGTGATGGCTGGCTCTCCGAAGGCTATCAGTAGCTCCAACAGAATTATGTCTACCCCCGGGGCCTTCTTTTGACTTAAGTCCTTCAGTGATTTATCGAATTCTCTACGTAGTATTATATGTCCCTTCTCAACTTCGTCTACATTCGCTTCCATTCCCATAATGTTGCCCTGAAGTACTTCCCCCTTGTAAAGACTCTCTGTATAATACTTCCGCCTTCCTGCTTTCCCTTCTTTGTTTAGGACTGGTTTTCCATCTGAGCTCTTGATATTTATACAGGTGGTTCTCTTTTCGCCAAAGATCTCTTTAATTTTCCTGTAGGCAGCATCTATCTTACCCCTAGTGATATATGCTTCTACATCCTTATATTTGTCCGTTAGCCATTAGCGATTCGCGCTTAGCCATTTTACACTTCCTGTCGATCTCATGTTTTATACGTTTCTATTCCCTTTCGGCTGCTTCATTTATTATCGTTTCATCAGTTAAATTCAATATCTCTTGTGTTCCCAATTACTTCCACTAGCCCTCGTCTTTTTAAGTACTTGGTCTAATGCTGCCTACACTATTTCATCTCTCAAAGATACCTATTTTTCTTCTACTGTATTCCTTTCCTCTGTTCTTGTCAGTCGTTCCCTAATGCTCCCTCTGAAAGTCTCTAGAACCTCTGATTCTTTCATTTCATCCAAGGCCAATCTTCTTAAATTCCTGCCTTTTTGCAGTTCTTTCAGTTTTAATCTGCAGGGCATAACCATAAATTATGGCCAGAGTCCGCATGTGCCCCTAAATATCATACAATTTAAAACCTTGTTCCGAAATCTCTATCTTACCATAATATAATCAGACTGAAACCTTCCGGTGCCTCCAGGTCTCTTCCAAGTATACAACCCTCGTTCATGATTCGTAAACCAAGTGTTAGCTATAATTAAATTATGCTCTGTGCAAAATTCTGCCAGGAAGCTTCCTATTTCTTTCCTTTCTCTTAGTCCATGTTCACCTACTACTTTTCCTTATCTTCCTTTTTCCACTATCGAATTCCAGTCCCACATGACTACACATTTTCGTCTCCCTTAACTATTTTAATAATTTATTTTATCTCATCGTACATTTCCTGCATCTCCTCCTCATCTGCAGCGCTAGTTGACATTTAAGCGTGTACTGCTGTGGTGAGTGTGGGTTTAGTGTCTATCTCGGCTACAATATTTTGTATTGATGACATTGTATTCACCTTACCAGAAGTACAATTCCTCCTGCCACCGAACTTCACTAGGTCCTGCAATGTCTAGCTTTAACGTATGCAATTTCTTTTTTATATTTTCGAACCCACCAACCATATTAATAATTCTGACAGTCTACGCTAGGATCCGTAGAACGCCAGTTTCGCTTCTCCCGATAACGACGTCCTCGTGAATAATCCCCGCCTGGAGATCCAAATGGGGGATTATTTTATCCAAGAGGATGTCATCATCATTTAACCACACAGTAGAGCTGCATGCCCTCGGGAAATAATTAATGCCATAGTTTCCCCTTGCTTTCAGCCACTAGCACTACCAGCACAGCAGGACCGTTTTGGTTGACGTTACAAGGCCAGATCATTCAATAATTCAGTCTGTTGCCCCTGAAACTACTGAAAATTCTGCTGCCCCTCTTCAGGAACGACACGTTTGTCTGGCCTCTCAACAAATACCCCTCCATTCTGGTTGCACCTGTGGTACGATTATGTGTATCGCTGAGGCATGCAAACCTCCTACACCGACGGCAAGGTCCATGTTTCATGGGGGGCCAGAGTCGATGTATACATAGTAATTACCTGTGATATAAATTATCCTACAATAGAAAATCAGCATTCCTCGAATACACATTCATATACACATTAAAATTACAGGCAAGCAATCAGAATGTGATGTTCAAATAATCCAGTTTCTGTGGTATATATTTAAGAAAAATATATGTAAGTACATATACAATATCTTCTTATACAGTATAAGTGACTTGAGCTCCAGTCAGTGTAAGTTAGTAAAGAATGTCGTTTCTTATGACCGCATATTCAATTTAGTTCTCATGACTTATTACACATTCGATAATTGAGTAATGGGTCTGTGATTATCGCAATTACTTACTTATTATTACAACATAATTATTTCATTTTTTAAAAATCGTAGTAATGTTTACATGATGTTCCTCGAACAGAAAATATTAAGTAGTATCACAACGTCAATATCGTCAGATATTAGATGTCAATTTGTCTGTGTGTGGAGTAAGAACTGCAATGGGTCAAAATCGAATGGAGTCTTAATTTGAAGGACTCAAAATCGTATGGCGCAAACACAGATGATCACAACAGCAAAATAAATACAATGTATCTTATAAAGCAACTAATAATGACATAACTTACTCTAAGATGCAACACAATAAGATTCATCCTCGAACTGTTCAGTAGTAGCTGAAAGATGAAGCGTATAACTTCTCTTGAGTTCAGTATTACTTAATGAAAAGAGAAAAAAATCATCATCTCACAACCATTAACTTAAGGTGATAGAATCGGCGCTGCATCACTGCTGTAGCAGAATCATAAGAGAAAGTCTTAAATAAAATTGTTTAAACAGAAAGACACTTAAGTACTGAAGTTGAAAGTATCTGACCAAAATTGTTTCCTTTTTAATTAGTGAAAGTAGCAATGATAAGATTGTTCCGAATTAATTATTCAACAAACCTGCATCTGACTGCGTCTGCGAACTTGTTTCTTGCACTCCTCCATTTTGCCAGCAATGAAACACGTATTTGACTCAGAAATCAAGTTTAAGAGAATAATGCCGTTTGTGCAGCTGCATTAAGATGGTGCTGAAAAATTAACTTTTGGCCCTGATGTTTACTTAATGAAATTATATCTTGCCTTGAATAATGCCAGTTGTGCAATGGCATAAAATTTGCTTTGATCACACACCCTGTTAAGAACCATGTCCCGCATTTTGGTATGTCCAGGAGACAATCATAAATCGTAGTGATTTCAGTTTAATTATTGTCTTTGAGTAGAAGTGTCATTTCTTTTCTTCTCATTGCGTATTTCTTTCTGTTATCTTCTTTACTATATTGTAGCATATCTTTCTGAGTATTTCTCTAGTTTCGTCAAGCTATTCTACTTGGGAATGACGCATCATACGGAAGTTCCTTTCGTCCTTAAGTTCTGCAAACTAGTCTATAAGGAAACCTTATGAATGGGACTGAAACATTATATGTAAAATATTTAAAGGGTACAGAAAACGAAAGACAATAAAGAAAACTTTTAGGGCCAATGGAAAAAATCTCGTACAATGTTATCTCTCTTTTGATCAGTTTCTGTTTTTCCCTCCACAGACATATTTGATGCGATCCAACTTTTATTTCTATCGTGTTTTCTATTTTCCATAACTGCATATTAAAATCACTGTTGCCGTACTTCTATGTCTTCATTCATTCACACATACATCGTGTTCTGCGGAACCCACGAGGAACTAATACTTCTAAAGATGTAGAACAAGTCCGTACAGACTGTAGGAAAGTGCAAAGACCGTTAGAAACTGAATGGGAGTACGGGCGAAATTTCTGCGTATAATATTATCTGGTAATTATCCTGACACATACCGTGTATCTCGCCCGATTGTCTTCCATATGTACTTAACAGGAGAAAGGTCATGCGACATGGGGAACTGCACAAGGATGCTCACATCTCTGGAGTAGTTTTGAAACCATTCTGATGTAGTTTAATGCGATGTTGTGGAGAACCTACCTGCTCACGGTACATGTGGCCCTACGGGATGCCTTACACTGATGAGGCACAACGTTGTGACCACCGGCAACAATAGGATTAAATGCTGTCTGATAACGTTTGGTCACGTGAGGCGGTAAGGAATGCATACACTGAAGAGCCGAAGAAACTGGTACACCTGTCCGATATCGTGTAGGGCCCCGCGAGCACGCAGAAGTGCCCCAACACTACGTGGCACGGTCTCGACTAATGTCTCACGTAGTGCTGGAGGGAATTGACCCCACGAATCCTGCAGGAATGTCCATAAATCCGTAAAAGTACGAGCGAATAGATATTTCTTCTGAACAGCACGTTGAAAGGCATTCCAGATATACTCAATAATGATCATGTCTTCGAAGTTGACTGGCGAGTGGAAATGTTTAAACTCATAAGAGTGATCCTGGAACTACTCTGTAGCAGTTCTGAACGTGTGGGGTGTCGCATTGTCCTCCTGGAATCGCTCTAGTCCGTCGTAACGCACAATGGACATGAATGGATGAAGGTGATCAGACAGGATCCTTACAAATGTGTCACCTGGCAGAATCGTATACAGACATATCAGAGGTGCCACATCACTCCAACTACATACGCATCACACCATTAAAGAGCCTCCGCACCAAGAAAAGTCCCCTGCTGACGTGCAGGATCCATGGATTCATGTGGCTGTCTCCATACCTGTACATGTCCATCCGCTCGAAAAAAATTGAAACGAGACTCGTTCGACCAGGCAACATGTTTCCAGTCATCAACAGTCTAATGTCGGTGCTGACGGACCCAGGCAACGGCTAAAGCTTTGGGTTGTGCAGTCATCAGGGTTACACGAGTGGGCCTTCGGCTCCGATAGCCCATATCGATGATGTTACGCTGAATGTTTCGCACACTGATACTTGTTGATAACCCAGCACTGAAATCTGCTACAATTTCCGGAAGGGTTGCACGTCTGTCACGTTGAACGATTCTCTTCAGTCGTCGTTGATCCTGTTCTTGCAACATTTTTTTTTTCCGGCCCCAGCAGTGTCAGAGATTTGATGTTTTACCGGATTCCTGATATTCGCCGTACACTTTTGGATTTGTCGTAAGGGAAAATCCCCACTTTATCGCTACCTCGGAGACGCTGTGTCCCATCGCTTGTGGCCGGCCGGGGTGGCCGAGCAGTTCTAGGCGCTTCAGTCTGGATCCGCGCGACCGATACGGTCGCAGGTTCGAATCCTGCCTCGGGCATAATGTGTGTGACGTCCTTAGGTTAGTTAGGTTTATGTAGTTCTACGTTCTAGGGGACTGATGACCTCAGATGTTAAGTCCTATAGTGCTCAGAGTCATTTGAACCATCTTATATAGGCGTTGCCGACCGCAGCGCCGTACTCTAAATGCTTGCATATCTCTGTATTTGAATACGCATGCCTATACCAGTTTCTTTGGCGCTTCAGTGTACAAGCGGAGTAGAGACGAGTGGGGAATCATTCTAGCCACCATATGGGTCACACAATGGCAAATTCACTGACATTAGCGACTGTGACAAATGATAGATGATATGGACCAGCGCCTGGCAATAGGTATTTCGGAACTGGGAAAGCTGGTCAGTTGTTCACGAGCTACTGTCGTGAGCATCTATGGAAAGTATTTGAAGATCGGTGAAACCACGTATAGGTGACAACGTATGACACGTCCACGCCTCGCTACAGAACATTGATGTCGGAAGCTAGCCCACTCTGTGGCAGACCTGAAGACAGGTTATAAGGCTGGCGCAGGAGCAAGTGTTTCGGAGCACACCGTGCAGCGCACGTTGTTGAGCCTACTGAACTCTGTCATGAGATCCGCTACCGATAGCTGCTTAGCCTGCGTTACAGAGCGGGCAAGCCTTCAGCCTGGAGGTTCTGTGTTGAGCGATGGGGCTTGGACGTCCAGTACCTTGTCGCCTGCCGTACTTCACCCACTTTCCATACACACACACGACAGTAGCACGCTGGAACTACCTATCAGCTACTTCATCTCCGAGATGCTCGTTGCTCGGCGTCTGGCCATGGTCATCTGTCTTTTGTCAGCGTCGCATTTGCCACTGGATTTCCTCATTTGCAGCCCGTATCGTCGGCAGAATGTCTCCATTTCCGTCTCTAACCCAGTTATATAGTTCCTTTATTCAGTCTCGCGGTGTCCAACGCTCATAATATTTGACCTCATTTGTGTAGTCTCAGCTGCTGTTTTTCTCAGTTTGGAACGATATTTTGCCGGCCGGGGTGGCTGAGCGGTTCTAGGCGCTACAGTCTGAAACCGCGCGACCGCTACAATCGCAGGTTCGAATCCTGCCTCGGGCATGGATGTGTGTGATGTCCATAAGTTAGTTAGGTTTAAGTAGTTCTAAGTTCTAGGGGACTGATGACCTCAGAAATTAAGTCCCATAGTGCTCAGAGCCATTTGAGCCATTTGGAACGATATTTTATATTCGTTGGTTGCTCCATATTCACACTCAAGACGTTTATTTGGCTATAGGAGACAAATCTGTTACGGTTTTATGTGTCCGACACTTTACGCCTCTCCTCGATCTCTGTCTCAGTGTTCATGCTCGGCACACGTTTCTAGCGCTCGTTTCCACTCAGGTAACGATCAATTTAACGAACGCTTTATCGACACCTTGTAGAATAAGAACTGAAGGACGGAATATCTCTATTGGGAAGACTGTAAAGTGAGTCAACCTGCAGAGCGCCTGTTTAGGCGATGCGACGCGTCCATTTTGGTTGTGGCGGCTGCCGCACGTGGTGAGCGTAGCCGTAATCACCTGTGGCGAGCTGCGGCTGGGCGGCGTCGGCGGAAGCGGCGGGGATCCGCGTGCGTCACACACGCCCTCGCCTCCCTACATAAAAGCTGCCGGCGCCTAGCAGGGCACCCACTGCCTCGCAGACATCTGACAGCACTCGGGTCAGCTGCCGCGTGGGTGGTAAGCGCTCTCCACTCTTAGTCTCTACTCGAATCTACAGTATTTCCACTTCTAACGTTCCACCTGTCGCCCTTCCGTTTTTGCCCACTGGGGACAGTGCTACCATTTCAGCTACTTCTCATTCGATATTTTTAGTTTTTCCTCAAACATTGTTTAATCTTTTCACCATGTCACTTCTTTTCTCTACTCTGACGCCTTCAGACCTTTTCTCTTAATGCTCCTCTCTCGGAACCCTCCTAAAAGTAGCATCTTTCTTCTGAAAATAGCTCCTACTGTAATTTCTTTTGCTTTTATATTCTGCATTTCTAAACCTTACTTATCTTCTCGCTTACAGCTTGTAGTTCATCTTGCCAGAGATACTTGTAGATTTGTTTTGTAGCCCGTACAAATGACCCAAAGTATTAACCTTCTAATCCTTATTGTTTATCTTATTTTCTTTAAGAGTTCTATGTTTTCCAACATTGCTTCATAATTTTCAGGCTTCTCCCCTTCTTATTGGACCTACATTTTTTATCATTTTTGTTAAATCCTTACTTGTATAGAGGAATTCTGGTTTCACTATCATGTTGTAATTTTTGCTTTGTTATTTCGTGATACTTATTTGTTGTTTTCATTTTCCTCTTTTTACTATACATTGTTTTTATATTATATGTATTTTAATTATATTCAATTGTAAGAAGGTATTGAATAGGCCATAACGTATCAACAAATTTTTAGAAGAAAAATAAGTTAGTGACGTAAGGTTGAAATTCGAAATTCTGGAATAAAAGTACCAATAATACTAATAACAATAATAATAATAATTTACTTCATGCATATCTTAACATTACACAAGAACTGGGAGAGTGTCAGCCACTGCTCACTAGTATAAATATCATGACATTACATGGAATAATTTAGGGAAGGACGGAGAAAGCAAATCAGGATGGCTTGATTTCGTAAACAGGTCTCTGTTCCCCGTACACGACCAAATACTATATTCTTCATTTTACCGATCACCAAATACTGGAACACGATCAAGTGAAATTAAAAGTTGCTTACATGACCAGCACAGATAACTGTTCTGTTGAAATTTTTACAAAATTTGACTAAGATTACTTGATGGAACACACCCTCAGACATTAAGGAATCGCCAGTTTGATGGAGCGGGTGGAGGGAAATGTATTGCGGGGGAGGAGTGGGAGTAAAATTTGTGGAATCAGGCCAAGGGTTGACTACAGTAAGCAGAATGAAGTGGATGTAGGTTGCAGTTGCTATGCAGAAATAAAAAGGCTTGGGCAGGGTAGGTACGCTTGGTGAGCTGCATCAAACCAGCCTTCGGATCAAAGATTAGATCAACAACAGTAGTACAACCAAATGGATCGAAAGCGCCCCTATTCCCGAAAAAAAAAAGAGTTTACCAGCTCTACAGACAGCAATCTGGGTTTCCGAAGACGTGGTTTGTCACTAACATGCTCCTCCTGCTGGTAGCTTACCCAAAATGTAGGTTGCAGAGTGCTGTAAACACTGTAAACAGTAACAGGAGGATCATCCTGCGTGTATTGAATTTTGGAAACTTCAGTTTAGACGACACTGTCAACCACAAACATCATAGGGAACATAAATGAGTTTCCCCAAGTAACACCAGTTAAGGCCCTGTAAGGTCACTTTTCGACTGAAAATATGCCAGAAATAAATTGTCATTAAAATGATCCGTATGATTTGAAAGATTCAAAGTATGTAAATAAGTTCTAGTGTATCACTTTTTGTAATCTTAAAGATACTGTAGCTGCATCCAGCTTCTACAGGTCATGATTACATTTCTTGTATGAGACCTTCCCATTTGCTTCAGTTCCAGAGATCTGATATCTTCTGCTTCTCTAACCCTGCCGCTATTTCACTAAACGTGGATGTCGTAATCTGCATGCACTGCTCTTTTCGCACGTTCACTAGAAAGTGAAAGATAAAGATGTTTGGTAAATGATGTGTTATGCTATTTTCTGAAATTCACTTTATTTCGTGGCATACTCCCTCTAAGTCGTGCCTGTCTGTTTGGGCGGCGTGCTGAGGATTCAGATGCATAGATGACTATTAAAATAAAAAATAAGTCACTTTGTTTCCGGATAAAATATCTGGAAACCGGATGTGCAACCAAAAATACTTGTTTCATAACAAAAACTACACGTTGAAGAGTTAGTTTCCTCAGCCAAGATAAATTTGCGTAATCTTAGAGAAGTATAACGTAGGTACGACTACATCTTTTCATTCTTATATAACTTGCAATTGGACTCTAAAGCTGATTAAATCAGAGTTGAAAAAGTAAATTATTAAGAGTTTAATGTACTGAGAGATTCCCAGACCTGGAAGCATTTGCAGGAATCACTGTTCCAACGTAGTAATATTTGGAGCAGATCCTTCACAATGCTTCGTCTAGGACTAAAAGTTTTGTATTTTAGTGCTGAAACTCCACTATCCAAGAATGCTGCAAGGAGGTAATCAACAGAATTATGTAACTTCGAGATAGTAACAAGTAAAGAATAACAATCCTCAACATTAAAGAACCTAGTGTAGCAAATAGGATTTTTTTTGTGTTCGAGCCCCTAAATATACAGAATTACCCATGTATAGGTAATTGAAGTACATTACTGGCCATTAAAATTGCTACACCAAGAAGATATGCAGATGATAAACGGGTATTCATTGGACAAATATATTATACTAGAACTGACATGAGATTACAGTTTCACGCAATTTGGGTGCATAGATCCTGAGAATTCAGTACCCAGAACAACCACCTCTCGCCGTAGTAACTGCTTTTATATGCCTGGGCATTGAGTCAAACAGAGCTTGGATGGCGGGTACAGATACAGCTGCCCATGCAGCTTCAACACGATACCACAGTTCATTAAGAGTAGTGACTGGCGTATTGTGACGAGCCAGTTGCTCGGCCATCATTGACCAGACGTTTTCAGTTGGTGAGAGATCAGGAGAATGTGCTAGCTAGGGCAGCAGTCGAACATTTCCTGTATCCAGAAAGGCCCGTGTAGGACCTGCAACATGTGGTCGTGTATTATCCTGCTGAAATGTAGGGTTTCGCAGGGATCGAATGAAGGGTAGAGCCACCGGTCGTAACACATCCGAAATGTAACGTCCACTGTTCAAAGTGCCGTCAATGCGAACAAGAGGTGACCGAGACGTGTAACCAATGGCACCCCATACCATCACGCCGGGTAATACGCCAGCATGGCGATGACGAATACACGCTTCCAATGTGCGTTCACCGCGATGTCGCCAAACACGGATGCGACCATCATGATGCTGTAAACAGAACCTGGATTTATCCAGAAAAATGACGTTTTGCCATTCGTGCACCCAGGTTCGTCGTTGAGTACACCATAGCAGGCGCTCCTGTCTGTGATGCAGCGTCGAGGGTAACCGCAGCCATGGTCTCCTAGCTGATAGTCCATGCTACTTCAAACGTCGTCGAACTGTTCGTGCAGATGGTTGTTGTCTTGCAAACGTCCCCATCTATTGACTCAGGGATCGAGACGTGCTGCACGATCCGTTACAGCCATGCGCATAAGATGCCTGTCATCTCGACTGCTAGTGATACGAGTCCGTTGGGATCCAGGACGGCGTTCCGTATTACCCTCCTGAACCCACCGATTCCGTATTCTGCTAACAGTCATTGGATCTCGACCAACGCGAGCAGCAATGTCGCGATACGATAAACCGCAATTGCGATAGGCTACAATCCGACCTTTATGAAAGGCGGAAACGCGATGGTACGCATTTCGTCTCCTTACACGAGGCATCACAACAACGTTTCACCAGGCAACGCCGGTCAACTGCTGTTTGTGTATGAGAAATCGGTTGGAAACTTTCCTCTCGTCGGTACGTTGTAGGTGTCGCCACCGGCGCTAACCTTGTGTGAATGCTCTGAAAAGCTAATCATTTGCATATCACAGCATCTCCTTGCTGTAAGTTAAATTTCGCGTCTGTAGCACGTCATCTTCGTGGTGTAGCAATTTTAATGGTCAGTTGTGTATCTTTCACCTCCATACTTTCACCTCCATCTTTCACCTCCATAGTTTCGTATATTTATTTGTGACGTATGAATTTAGAGGCTGATGATGAGTTCCCGGAATTGTAATAACATAATTGTTAAGTAAACGAGAGTAACAATAATTTCAGTTGGTATTAGATGAAAGTAATACATGATTACGGTCACAATCACAATTGACGAGTACCCGTGTATAGTTTCCATTCCTTATTAAACTTGGTTGGTTATAGCACCATGTCATCTTCATCGAAATCGTCACTGCGACTTTTGTGCCGTTGCTGCGTCTTTCTTCAGGGGTTAGCTTCCCTTTAAACTGATTACGCACAAGTTTGAAGAAGGCATCAGTCCAGATCACACATTACTACAATACTGCAAGTTTTACTTTACGTGATAGCTACTGAGAGGCAAGTTAAAATTGTACGTGATAGCTAGTGAACAAGCATATTATCCGAGGATAGTAAGCAAAGTTTTAATTATCACCTTGAGAACTCACGTTACTTCTCTGAAATTTGGCGACAGTGTTAGTCCTCCTCTGTATGTTCATCGGACAACGCGACACATTTTTCACAACAGTGGGTGACTTGGCGGAGATCTTGGTTGTAGGCTGGTTGAATTTTGGCTATTCCGCAAAATGTTCCACATCGAAAATCAATTCGTCGTTATTCTAGAAACGTCTTCCACCGACGATTTCACCATCCGAGGAAAGAAGAAGAAGTCACCGGGTGCCATGTAAGGCGAATGCGGAGAGTGGTGGAAGGGGGTGGGGGGTGGGGGGTTGAAGTAGAATGCGTGAGTCTACCCCATACAGAATTAGCAATTCGTTCTCGTGGAGCATAAACCCCTGCCGAAAGCTCCACCGAAAACTTTGTCTTTACAGGCTCCCGCATCCCCGTCAGGAGATTTCGCCAGTATGCTCCTGTGACGAGTGCCCTTCAAGAGCCGAATCTGTTGGCACCGCACTGTGGCAGTCACAAAAACTACTCAGGACCAACTTACCCGATCATAGTTGGGTCTTCACTCTATTCGGCTGTGATGGATTTACATGTTTACACTGTTCGGTTTGCTACTTTGTCTCTGGGTCACAGTAACACGCGTAATACTCGTTCATAGTGACTGGGTGGCTAAAAAAAATCATCTATATGCGCCTGACACAGCTGCCACGTTTCCACTACTACCTATGTTTGAAGAGCATTTTTCAGTAGGTGTGAGCAATGGAGAATCCAGCAGGCAGTGGGTTTTGTCATCCTCTAAAAGTCGTGAAAGATAACTGTTTTCTAGTTTTCCATTGTCGTCTGGAATGTGATACGCCCCCCCCCCCCCCCCTCTCGAGCACCAGGGCCTCACTTCCGTTGCTAATCACGGCTCTTCAAAGAGAGGTGTTCGGCTATTCGGTTCTTCATCATTCACACTTTCTTATTTGACTGCACTGGTAGCGCCAAGTAACAGTGGCTCGTATGATAATGCATTGTTGCCGCACACATCTACCGACTCATCCTGGAGTGTTATGTCGTCGTTTCTCTTCAAATGCAGAAAACTAATTACCTAGAACTCGGTACTCGAATTTACCAATGAGGGTGTACCGTTCAGTTTTGACCTCTCTAGTGGCGCGCTTCGGTACTGTGTCGCATGGATTTCATTGCGAAACAGGCCTGCGCATACGGATATGCAAGTAAATAGATAATAATACTAATAACGTAACTTGTTCGAGGTCGCGCCAACTAACCACTGAGTCATATGATAATGCATTGTTGTCACACACATCTACCGACTCATCATGGAGTGTTATGTCGTCGTTTCTCTTCAAATGCAGAAAACTAATTATCTATCCTTGGATACTAAAGTTTACCAATGAGGGTTCACCGTTTCGTTTTGACCCCTCTAGTGGCGCGCTTCGGTACTGTGGCGCGTGGATTTCATTGAGAAAGAGGCCTTCGCGTATGGATATGCAAAGTAAATAAATAAAAATGATAATAATAATAATAACGTAACTTGTTCCAGGTGATAATTAAAACCACGACTGTGCTGCTACTCCTCGTACTTAAAAAATTCGGAAGAATTTCGCAGACTCATTTCGTCTCTTACTAATAACAGTGTTAAGCTTTTGCTTAACCTGAGGTGATGTAAATCATGGGATACCTCCTAATATGTTATCGGACTATATTTCGCCCGGCAGCAGTTCGACGTGCCATGGACTCAGCAGATCGTATGAAGACATCTGTAGAAATATTGAGCCATGCTGCCTCCACAGCCGTCCAATAATTGCAAAAGTGTTGCCGGTGCAGGGTGTTGAGCACGAACTGACCTTTGGATTATGTCCAATGAGAGTTCGACGAGTTTCATGCCAGGCGATCCGGGTGGCCAAATTATTCGCTCAAATTGTCCAGAATGTTCTTCAAACCGATCACGAACAACTGTGCCCAATGACGGGGCGCAACGTTGTTTGACAGCATGAAGTCAACGAATGGCTGCAAATGATCTCCATATACACGAACATAAGCATTTCCCGTCAATGATCGGTTCAACTGGATAAGAGGACAGAGTGCATTCCATGTAAACACAACCGACACCATTGTGGAGTCAGCACCAGCTTGCACAATGCCTTATTAACAAGTTGGGTTCATGACTTCGTGGGATCTGCGCCACGCCCGAACCGTCTACTTTTACGAACTGAAATCGGAACTCATCTGACCAGGAGACGCTTTTCAAGTCGACTAGGGACCAATCGAGATGTGACGAGCCTAGCAGAGGTGCTGCAATAGATGTCGTGCTGCTAACAGAGGCACTCGCGTCGGTCGTCTGCTGCCACAGCGCATTAATGACAGATTCCACCTCACTGTCCTAACGGATAAGTCCTTCGTATGTCTGGTTATTTCACGCAGCGTTCTTATCTGTTAGCACTGACAACGCTACGCAAAACGACTGCTCTCGGTCGTTAAGTGAAGGCCGTCGGTCACTGCGTTGTCCGTGGTGAGAGGTAATGCCTGAAATTTGGTACTCTAGACAATCTCTTGACACTGTGCATCTCGGAATAACAAATTTCCTAACGATTTCTGAAATGGAATATCCCATGCATTTAGTTCCAACTACCATTCAGTGTTCAACGTCTGTTAATTCCCGTTGTGCGGCCATAATCACACCGGAAACCTTTCCACATGTATCACATGAGTAGAAATGACAGCTCAGCCAATGCACTGCCATTTTATACCTTGTGAATGCGATACTACATAGATCTATATATGTGCATATCGTTATCCCATGACTTGCGTCACCTCAGTGTGCGTTGATACTTCATGGTAGATTAAAACTGTGGGTTGGATCGGAACTCGAAGCCGGGACCTTGTGGAAGTAATGTTGCGAGGACGTGTCGTCAGTCTTGTTTGGCTGTCTCACTTCGTAATACATTTGCCAGGGATATATGAAAGTGACAGGTTCGAGTCCTGGTCTGGTACACATTTTTAATCTGTCTGCAAGCTTCATATCAGCACACAGTCGGCAGCAGAGCGAAAAATTAATTCTGAGTTTGCTAATGATACTCCTTTTAGACGTATATGCTTGGCTATTCTGACTGAATGCCCTTTATTTACCTGCTGATTCACTCGCGAACTTTAAAATTCCAGCCGAGAGTGACATACAGGACACTTCGCTTCGGACGGGAAGAAATGGCTGCAGCTGCGATGTACCACGTAGCCGTCCTGGCTCTGGCTCTGCTGGCGCCACCTTCGCTGTCTCAGAAAGCTGGCCTGGGCCCTTGTCCGGAGGTCGACGTCATGCCCGACTTCAACGTGTCTGCCGTGAGTATCCCAGCTGTGTGCCAAACAGTACCGGCGAACCAGCGCCACAGGCTCCGGTACATTTCGCCCGATTTCAGTATACACTTAATCACTCGGTCCTTTCAACTACAGATGCAAGAAAATACGTAAAATACTTCACTAATTTCGTTCATTCCCTTGCAGATTAAGTATTTCATAGAATTTTTAATTTACGTCTCACTTCACGAAACTACATGCATTGAATCATTCGTGGAGGTTTCTGGTTTAGTTACCATCGTATGTTTGTATTGAGATCTTGCGCTTATGATTGTTTAATCATTCTTCTGATTGACTCACAACCAACAATGAAAGGTGTGTGTTCCTGTCCTCTAGTTCTGACGAGAGTTAAGAACATTAAGTACTCACCATTCTAAAGAATAACTCGAGACTCGTTGCCACTGCAGGATAGCTCAAAACGTGTTTCTAGACTCGTTACCTCAGAATGGAATATCAGTACGACGAAGCAAAAATTCGAAATCATTGATGCAATATTTTTCCCTTACTGTCCAATACGTGTATCGGAGAAGCAACAAAGGAAACAAAGACAGGTTTCGGAGTGGGATTAAAATTCAAGATGAAACAATATCAATGATAAGTTTCGCTGATGACGTTGCTAACGACAGTGAAAGTGAGTAAGAAGTACGGGACATATTGAATTAAATGAATAGAGTACTGAAAACGGGGTACGAATTGAGAGTAAATCGAAGAAAGACGAGGTGTATCAAAAGTGAGATTAGTAATAAATTTAACATAAAAATTGGGGACAACAATGTGGACAAAGTGATGCAGTTCCACCATCTTTGAAGCAGAGTAATAAATGACGGAAGTAGCAGGCAGGATGTAAAAAGAAGACTAACACAGCCAAGGAAGGCATTCCTGATCAAAATAATCAACAGCTTTAACATGAAGAAGAAATTTCTGATAATATACGTTTGCAGCGCAACATTTTTAAAGTAGTGAATAATCAGTAACCAGCTGCACAAAAGAAATTTTATTTTCTTAACCGGCTTCAGGCATTTAGTGCCCTTCTTCAGAAGGTTATAATTATTGCATTGACGGTCGCAAATAATGCGATGGTTAAAATCTTCTGGAGAAGTGCCTGAAAGAAATTTCCTTTTCGTAATAGGCTTTAGGTATTTAGTGCCATTGTTCAGAATGTTATAACTATCGCACTGACATTCGCAAATAATGCGATAGTTAAAATTTTCTGGAGAAGTTCCCGAAAACGGTTAAGAGAATAAAATTTCTTTTGTGTAAGTGGTTTTTTATTGTTACAATAAATACAAAGTAGTTGCTGAAGATAGATAAAAGCACTAAAAAGTAAATTAAGTGTAACTGCATGCAAATCAATTAAATCACGCGATGGTGTCACGAAATGGGACACTAAAAGTGTTAGATGAGTTTTGCTATTTGGGTAGTAAAATTAATAACCGTTGTAGAAATTGATAGAGAGACAATAGGTATTAATAGGAATTAATCCAACATTTGCCTGAAACGATTTACGTTCCCAGTGGAAAAAATAAATCAGCACCATCAGACGAGAGTCTTAATCACTGTTTCCTAAAAACCACTTAAATGTCTTAAACACAGCACGATTCTCTCGTGAAAGTCAAGAATTTTCCATGAAGTCTGTGTCTTTAAATTTATTTTTTAGCAACACAAATGGAATCTTTCTTAAGGCATATGTCAACATATACTTAATGAAATGGTATGTTAAGATTAAGAAATGAAGAGTTTCGCCCCAGAAGTGGCAAGGAAAGGAAAATTTTGAAAACTGTAGCTGTAGTACTGGACAGGATGATATGGCGCGTTAAAACATCAAGGACTGGGTTCCATGCTACTGGACGAAGTTATACAGAACAGAATTATTGCACTCAGACACTAGAAAATTTACAGCAAATTAATAAGGACACTGTTTGCACGTGCTACTGTGGAAAGGTGAGATTATGTACTTGATTCCAGTTGTAGATGGTTAATCCCATAATCAAAACTAATGACAGTATTTGTGTTTGCTGAAAAGCATTATTTGAAAAGCAAGGCAATATTTTGTCACCATCCCTGAAGGAAAAAGATTTCATTTCGAGAAGAATGGGAACAAAATCGATAACAGCTTGTTAGAGGTGACAATTCCATCCGAGTACACACGTGAAGAGATTTCAGGAAGTTTATCAAGACCTAATCTGGATCACGTAAGGCCTAGCTACCTCCCCGGACATTCTTCCATGTTATCTTAAGGTCTACACTATCTCCCTCAGTATCAACGTTTCCGCCCATCTGCCAGATTTACACCAGTCCACTTTGCCGGTACTTGTGTAGCCTATACAGAACAGCATGTTGTAGCAGTCACACATTACATCGCTACACAACAGACACCAGACGTTCCGTGATAACTCCAGAAATCTATGTACTACAAAATTCGGAAATAAGACCGTTGTGTTTGCCTGCTACGAAGTGGCCCCGGATTGAAATAGGGCACTTTGGTAAGTACCAAGGGGAAGGCGGAAAAACTTACTTCCTGCAAAAACTTCATATGATACAAATATCACGACCTTCACTGAAGCGCCAAAGAAACTGGTATAGGCATACGTATTCAAATACAGAGATATGTAAACAGGCAGAATATGGCGCTGCGGTCGGCAACATCTATGTAAGACAACTAGTGTCTCGCGCAATTGTTAGATCGGTTACTGCTGCTACAATGGCAGGTTATCAAGATTTAAGTGAGTCTGAACGTGGTGTTATAGTCGGCGCACGTGCGTTGAGACACGGCATCTCTGAGGTGGCGATAAAATGGGGATTTTCCCATACGACCATTTCACGAGTGTATCGTGAATATAAGGAATCCGGTAAAACATCAAATCTCGGACATTGCTGGCGGCCGGAAAAAGATCCTGCAAGAACGGGACCAACGACGACTGAAGGGAATCGCTCAACGTGATAGAGGTGCAGCCTTTCCGAAAATCGATACAGATTTCAGTGCTGCACCATCAACAAGTGTCAGCGTGCGAACCATTCAACGAAAAATCATCGATGTGGGCTTTCGGAGCGGAACGCCCACTCGTGTACCCTTGATGACTTCACGACACAGAGCTGGGCCCGTCAGCACCGACACCGATGACTGGAAACATGTTGCCTGGTCGGACGAGTCTAGTTTCAAATTGTATCGAGTGGACGGAGGTATACGGGTATAGAGACAACCTCATGAGTCCGTGGAACCTACACGTCAGCAGAGGACTCTTCAAGCTGCTGTAGGCTCTGTTATGGCGTGGGGTGTGTGCAGCTGGAGTGCTATGGGACCCCTGATACGTCTAGATACGACTGTGTGAGATGTCACGTACGTACGCATCCTGTCTAATCACATGCGTCCATTCATGTCCATTGTGCATTCCCCAGGACTTCGGTAACACCAGCAGGACAATGCGACCACCCACAAGTCCAGAAACGCTACAGAGTGGCTCCAGGAACACTCTTCTGAGTTTACGCACTTCCGCTGGCCACCTGACTCCCCAACATGTACATCTTTGAGCATATCTGGCATGCTTTGCAACGTGCTGTCCAGAAGAGATGTTCCCCGCTTCGTACTCTTACGGATTTATGGACAGCCCTGCAGGATTCATGATGGGAGTTCCCTCCAGCACTACTCCAGACATTAGTCGAGTCCGTGCCACGTCGTGCTGGGTCCCTCCTGCGCGCGGGGGGTCCTGTAGATATCAGGCAGGTGTACCAGTTTCTTTGGCTCTTCTGTATAGAAGCTCTGGCGTGAGTAGCAGCTCGATCATAGAGACACACGTACGTAATATCTGTGTGGCATTTATATCGCTGCTTAAGTTCTCTCAAGGTCGACTGAGCTTTTAAAGAACGAACTTCCTGTTTCACGTATGATGAGTGCGTGTTACGTGACCTACAGTCACAATCTGCCTGTCATTAACAGACAGAGTCACGAAGGAACCGTCGACATGGAACGCATTATACCTAAGTCATAACATGCACTGCCGTCAGAGTAACAGAATGCGGCTCGTATTACTCAAACTGAAAATTTATTGTTTTTCTATGGCGACCGTAACTTCTCAAATGTAACTATATACTCTGAGCCCTATGCGTAGCACCTGAAGTTTTGATACAAATAGGCTTTATATGCCAAAATCATGAATTTGATGATGATGATTTTTAAATATACTAGGTAATTAATGGTCATAATTGTACTATTAATGTGTTTTAGTTGAAAGTTAAGCATAGTATGGATTTAGTTTCCAAACGAAATTACGAACATTGTATTATAACAACATGAAAAACTTACTGAAAGTGGAAATGGAATGAAAAGCTCTATGTGCCACAGTTTAGTACTCGGCAAAAAGGTAGTAAAAGTTCATTCTACAGCATGGAACAAAGCCAAAGGTGCAAATTTCAATTTTAAATATTTGATGACTAGTTTCGAGTCGGGATCCATCTTCAAATCATCCTACAGGACAGAAAATAAAAATTACAATCATGGACAATACAGGTGTTACAAAATGATTAACCGCACGTCAAAAATGCAGAACTTATCGTTTCAAGATATACGGACCAGGCAGTCAATATGGCATTTCCTAAAATATAAGAAACATATCAACATAAACATATGCGAGTAACAAAGTGCAAATATACAGTTGCAGAGCATACAGACAACTGGCAATTTACTCATCCAGCTGCGTAAGGAAATCTCGGGAAGGGAGTGCCATAACAGGATTTGGGAAATACGTTTCGTATTTATTACAGTTTTGTCCAGTCGCCAAATTACGACATAATAACAGTACAAGTCAACAATAAAATTAAAATTTTTAAAGTCTGTTCCAAAAATAGTAAAATACTTAAATTCAGCGAAAATCAAAGCACAGCAGCGGTACATACGGCACATAAGATAAAGATGTAATCCAGCATGGTACGTAAAAATCATTAAATGTATGTGGTCATTATTTGTCACGTCATGCATCATTTCAAGCAAATATTGCTTCTTTTCTTCATAGATGTGGCTTGTAATTTTCGTGGCAGGTAGTTGCATTTTCTTGTTGTCCTCTTCTCCTGCTCTTAACTACATTACGGCTATTTCTGTCTAACCACAACCACTGTACTTTTGATGTGTTTAAATTTGCTGTGTTTATATTACAAACTGCTGCTTTCTTGAAATCTAAGAAGTCAGATGCATTCATATTGCTGACGATAAATAGCTTAAAATGCCTTGATTCCCGTATCAGGTCCTTTACATCTTGTGGAACAACATATTTGGTAACTCAAGAACAACCATTTTGCCCAGATTTGGTGTAGTTTAGTGATCAGTAATGAGACTTATCTCCTGTTCTGGACGAGCTTTTGCGGGAATACATTTATTGCTTGAACTTAATGTATTCATTCCCTCCATTTTTCAACTTTTTCCTTACTGCTGCTACAGTACCTTCTCTTTTAATATATCGTTTTTACCGGTCAAACTGTTACAAACATTTGCAGCCTTCGCCATTTTGTCTAACACTTAGGAGTAAGCGCACGGAACGTACACTGAAGGGCTAAAGAAACTGGTACACTTGCCTAATGTCGTCTAGGAACCCGCGAGCACGCAGCAGTGCAGCAGCTCGTTGTGGAATGGACTCGACTAGTGTATGAAGTAGTGCTGGAGGGAACTAACACCATGAATCCTGCCGGGCTATACATAAATCCGTAAGAGAACGAAGGGCTGGAGACCTCTTCTGAACAGCACGTTGCAAGGCATCCCAGATGTGCTCAATAACGCTCATGTCCGGGGAGTTTGGAGACGAGAGGAAGTCATATACTATGATAAAAGCCTGTTCGGTTTTATATAACTGGTAATGCCTGTTTCTGGTTTAGCGACGGTTAGAGGAGCAGCTCTGAAAAGAAGAAACTATTTCTTTATTTTTAACCTAGAGCTGCTAGTCTGAATTTGGTGAACCCTAATGCAATGAGCAGTTTTAAGAAAAGTTGACTATACCTGGTGATGCAAAAGTATACAGCATGATTCAGGTTATCTGTTCACCTGAAATACTACGTGAAGCCTCACATTTTTTAATTCTGTTTTCACCCAGATTAACTGCGTAAAGTCCTCACTAAATGACGTGTAGTCCCTTTTCATATTACATAGATATCGCTATCAGCTTCACTTTTTCAGATAGAACTTTAGTAATTTCTGCTGCTAGTATTGTAGCTCCAAAAAAGACGAATTCAACGGCTTTCACTCTTCCAAATCCGATTAGTAGTTTCGAAGAAATTACAATATTTAGAACTTTGTATTAACATGTTTCCAACATGAATGCGATTGCTGTCTTATGCGAAAATTTCTTATTCTGCAGCAGGAGTGTCGTGCCAGATTGATGGGTTGCTCCCGACTGACGCACTAAGAGAATCTATTTTCAGAAGCGGAACAGTGGAGAAAAGTTTAATTTAAAGCCGACATTAATCACACCTGCCTGTATATGGTTGGACCTACACTCTATATGGAAGACAAAGGATTGGTGTCTAATGACGATTCGCAAGTTAACTGCAAATTTCTGTTCTAGTATCTGCCGCAAACTTGAAAGAAATGTGATCTGCACACTAAAATTCGAATAGGTTTGCAAAACAGGAACTGAAGTGCAAACATTGTTAAAGAGTAACATAGCGCATGAGTTTAATGTCAAAGATACACAATTAGATTAGGAAATGGAATCAGCAGCACCGGCAACGAAAAGGAAATTGTAAAGGAATGTCGCCATGAACTCTTGCTTGACACGTTCAAGACTGCTCTCTCTCGATTGCATGGATGTCTTGGGGATCATCTAAGAAATTTAAAGAATTACACCATAGCCAAGCATCTTAGAGCCACACATCTAGCATCATTTTAAAATCCCATACTTTATAGATTGGAAAATATGCTTGTTTACGTATTTGTCTATTGACAGTATTTGTGTATTAGTTCGTGCTGGGTCATTTCAGCCTGCTCGCGGGGACCTTCACAATATTAGGCAAGTGTACCATTTGTTTGACTCTTTAGTGTGTATTTTGCTTGGTGACATCCTTGTCCAAGATGAAACCATAAACAGTGGACATTAGGAAAACGTGGAAGCATAGTTTTCTTGGTCAGTTCATTGTTATGCTTGCGAATGGATAGTAGCTTTGAAGCTCATTGACGTGGTTGCACCAGCCTTGTTCATTTTATAATTTATGATAATGTTTCGCTTTATCTTTGTCATAATACCACCTTACCAGCGTACAGAAACCTCCTAATATTTTGTGGAGAGGCAATCCGCAACACGTTTATTTTTCCATTTGAGCGCTAGAACCGATGCCTCCCTAATGAAAATATCATGCTCCTTGAGCGTCCTTGTTTAGAAAATTGTAAATTGACTCCTGCTGCATCTTGATGTCAAAATATCAACTACTACGGCTATCCTTCAGCCGGCAGCCGTGTGGCACAGGGAAAAATGTTTCGGGCAATGGAAAACCAGCGCCCGTACGGTATGCGGCCGCTGTCCATACGGCCGATCCGGCGTACTAGCATAGTGCTGTATGTGTTACAATTTCATTTATGACACCAAGTTTTGAAAATGTGCACCGTGTAGTTCAATACGCGTTTGCAATCGCAAGTGTTACGGACCTCTGGTCAAACTGAGGAGAATCCTATGTTATCATTGCCGCTACTGCAACAGTGTGATGTTTTAAATACTCTCGGGTCGTCGGTACTTGTGGATAAATTTCATATTTTAAGTTTACCCCATATAGCAGTGTCTAGGAGTCTCAAATCAGACGAACTTGCAGGCCAACTGATGACGCCTTTACGTCCTATCCAAAAATCAGAAGAAAACTAAGTGAGCGCATTTTGCTGGCCACAAGTAAATAGTGAGTCGGGCACCCATCATGTTGCTACCAAATACATATTTAAAGTGATGGCGAACTGGTTAGACCATTGGACTCGCATTCTCAAGGATGACGTTGTCAATCTGGGTACAATCATCCATATTTGGGTTTTCCGTGTGCTCCCTAAATCGCTCCAGGCAAATGCCTGGATGGTTGCTTTGAAAGGGCATAACCGATATCCTTCCCCTTTCTGAAGCTTCCGGAGCTTGTCCTCTATTTTCAATGAACCCGATGTCGACAGGATGTTAAACCCTAATCCTCCTTCCTTTTAGGAGAGCCAGTAGCACTTAGGTAATAGATTGTGCGCATATTTTATCTGTTAGGATTCCTTCAATGAAGTAAGAAGCAATAACTTAGTCGGCAATAATGCTGCACCAAATATTCACATTCCACTGCCTCTGATATTCCACCCGTGTCAGCCAGTACGTGTTATCAGCGTCCAACAGTGGACATTTCGTACATTCAGCTTTCCATGATTTGCAATGTTCCCTTCCTCAGAGTCAACTGCTTCCGGCAGCTTTCAAAACCAACTCTCCGAACGCCGATAACTTTCATTATTTTGGGTCGCCAGCCTCACTATAAAAGGTTCACCATCTGAGACTAGGTGAATTATTCTAAACAGAAATCAGTGGCCCATCTGACAATCACGAAGACCCCGCGTCTGTTCTAAGGATTGTCAAAACGTATAGAAACCAATGCTGAAATACAGACAACATACAAAAGCCTAGTCTATCATCACACAAAGATTATGGTGGACGCTAAAGAAGAAATAACAGCACATAGGACTTTTAGCACTTACAAGTGGACAGACTAACTGTTAAAAGGATATTCCAGTGTATATTAAACGCGAAAGTGTTTCTATTCATATCTTTTAACATCCGCTTCCATCCTTTTACACTTTGACAAGTAAGATTTCCTCTAGTCTCGGTATTTAAATGTCCTAATAAATCCTGCTTCTTTACCCTACAACAAATAAGATTTAATCTAGCACTTGTTACACCCATAGATACTCCCAGTCCTTCCTGACAGCAAGTAGAATCCACAAACTACCCGTTCTCCAGTCGTCGACCGATCAGAGTAACCTGCTCCCACTTTTAAGTAAAGCTACAGTAAGTTTACTTGGCGCTTTACCTACGACAGTGAATGCTGCGCCTCTCTGATCTCCACCGGTCCTTGCTGAAGTGTCCTCACGGCCTCTGGGTTGCCTCCAGTTCTTCATGCCGCTGTCACCACTTCACAATTACACTGCCGGCCCCAACTCCACACCAACACTCACAGCCTTCACTACTCTTTCCCCACTTGTACTTCACTACATCACTCTTGGCCTCTGCCCTCTTATGATTGGTTATCTCATAAACAACCTCTCTGACGAGCTGTCACTGGTCACTCTGTTCCATGCTACCCCACTGCCTCTCTTGCTTCTTCCACACGAATTTCCCTGTATAACGGTGGACTCGGAACAATAGTCATTACTGTTCACGGGAAAGCAACATTTGGTAGCCGCCAACACACCTCCATTCCAGTTTACAAAACAGCCTCAGTGTTCCCACAGCTGCCATGGTTCCACAGCGACTCCAAGGGTCGGAAGGCATCGTGACAAACACTTCCGAGAACGGCCTAACCTGGTCATGTCCAGCAGTTGGCAGCTTTCGAAAGAACTCAGTTCAACGAGGGTGAGTCAAATGAAAACCTTAAATAATTTTTTAAATATTATTTATTTTGCAGAAGTGGTACAAAGCTTTATCACTTTTCAACATAATCTCCCCCACGCTCAATGCAAGTCCTCCAGAGCTTACAACGTGAATAAATTCCTTTAGAAAAAAATTCTTTTGGTAGTCCGCGCAACCACTCATGCACCGCGTGGCGTACCTCTTCATCAGAACAGAACTTCTTTCCTCCCATTGCGTCTTTGAGTGGTCCAAACACATGGAAATCACTTGGTGATGAGGAATGGCACCATTCCTTGCTCGCTCTCTTCGTTTCCGGTTGGTGGAAGTGAACCCAAGTTTCGTCCCCAGTAACGATTCTTGCAAGGAAGCCATCACCTTCTCGTTCAAAGTGCCGAAGAAGTTCTTCACAAGCATCAACACGTCGTTTTCTCATTTCAGGAGTCAGCTGCCGTGCCACTCATCTTGCAGACACTTTGTGAAACTAGAGCACATCATGCACAATGTTGTGTGCTGACCCATGACTAATCTGTAAACATGCTGCAATGTGTTTCAGTGTCACTCTGCGGTTTTCCTTCACTATCGCTTCAACTGCTGCAATGTTCTGTGGAGTCACAACTCGTTGTGCATGACCTGGACGAGAAGCTCCTTCCACTGAAGTCAGACGCTTTGCGAACTTCCGACTCCATTCGTAGACTTGCTGCTGTGACAAACACGCACCACCGTACTGAACCTGCATTTCTCGATGAATTTCAATAGGTTTCACACCTTCGCTACGCAAAAACCGAATAACAGGATGCTGTTCTTCCCTGATGCAAGTCGCAAGTGGGGGCGGCCATCTTTATACTAATACTGCGACGTTATGTGTGCATCTGCACTATGCTGCCACCTACAGGCCATTCTGCACGCTATTTGTAACACGCTTACCAACTTACAAGATAACCGCGCGTAATTTCGATTTTTTTTTAGAAATTTAACGTTTTCATTTGACACCCTCGTACGTTTTCAAACCAGCCTCGGTGTTCCCTGAGCCGACATGATTCCACAGCAACTCTAGGGGTTGCAAGGCGTCTTGACAAGAATTTCCAAGAATGGGACGAATTCTCTGTCTGGTGTTCTCAGGATTCTCGTCACTGACTGGGCGGACGGTCATCCTCTCCATCGCCAGAAACTACCATCCAGCCAGCCACTTTCCCCGAAGCAGAAGCAGCAGGCCTCCCATCCGTTCCCTTTGATTAAAGCGTGAGCAAAGGCGAGAGTAACCTTATCTCTAGATTGTATTTCACGTCCGTCGGCCGTCGTAATTTAATACATTATTTATTGGCAATGTTGATTGTTGCCGACTTAACGTGGTGGGCCTTAATCAAAATGATATATCATTCAATTTTGATTTACAATTAAATGATTTTGTGAAGTTCTCTTTTTTTAACAATATTAAACTTAAGTGGAAATTATTTTTTACGTTCATGAACGTTAGAATCACTGAATCTTAAAGCATGAACATATAAGTTGAACAATGGAATAAATTTTTCATATTAATTTCCTCGGCTAGTCAGTTCACTTTAAAGCAAAAAATCTTTAGTTATTAATTACAATTGCGGCCCACACACGCGCGAGAGTATTTTTTCTTACCTCCGTTAACCATTGCATTGTAGTCGGAGTCATGTCTCTGGCTCTCGGCTGTTGTACTGAAAATAAGAATCTTAAAGCTACGTATTTTCTGCATCGTCGGGCGGCTGTGGAGAAAAATATATATTATGTTAATAGCGGGCGAGTTTATCGCTGCCACAAATTTTTATAAGTTAATATCGCCACGTAATGGCGTCGTTGGCTGCATCGGCCGCTGCGATTGTTGAACTGTAAATTGCTCGAATGCAGGTTAATTCAAAGGAGGGCGGACATGAAATCGGGATCACCTCTTACAAATTAAAAGTGAACAATAATATTAAATCAATATATTATCCGCTTAATTAGTACAAATATGCTTGCATTTGCCAGCACTCGCAAGATGTCCGTCTACACGCAACCAAAGCAAGAGAAGAAGTGAAGACAACTAAAAAATTAACAAAAGAGCGTATCTTGTCGTCTCTTTAAATCATTTTGTTATATTTCTTTGCCCTCGAAACTTACACAGAGAAACTATTATAATACAGATACATGACAAAAATGTATATTATTCAATTTTTAAATGTCTCTTCTTTATAAATACTGTTTTTAAGTCTTTTCTTATTATTAAATTGGGAACGCTATATGTAGTCCCAGTAAATGAGCGAAATTCTCCTGATGTTGCATCAGAACCGAGCGATAAAATTCCATGCATCTTTTTCAATACCACTGGTTAATCTACTGGTGAAGGGACAATGGTATGGATGGAAGCTGATTGAGAACAACACTGGGCTCACTTATTCCAGAGGCACTCCTACGTGCTCTGCAGCAAACATGAGGATTAGCAGCAACAGCTCCAGACCATCCATTTCGTTCGCTCCCCTAGCTGCAGGTTTGTTCCTTAGCTCCAGTGTCGTATTCCACTGCCCTTGCAATAACCTTTTTTGCATATTCACGGAATTGTTATACAATTCATGTGTTTTATTCATGCTGCTTCTGCGCTCTCCTGAAGGGAGATGTGATACCTAAGTAAACAAGAAGCATCAATTCCGGGTTGACATGAGGGTAGAGGCTGCAGAGGCGTCCCAGGACGCTCTTCCTGATGCCTTTGATATGGGGTAGCTGGGTCCAGATTTTTTTTCCAGAGTCAAACCCCAAGCTGTTTTCAGTTGAAACTTCCGGGCTGAGAGGCCGTGGTCGATGTGTAAAATTTCCACCTGACGTTTCGTCTCCATCTCCTCAGAAGATGTCTCCCGCAGATGGAGACGAAACGTCAGGTGGAAATTTTACACATCGACCACGGCCTCTCTGCCCGGAAGTTTCAACTGAAGGCAACACCGGCCGTGAAAGCCTACACTGTATGCCCAAGCTGTTTATTCAACTGGACCATGGGTTGGGACCACAGAAGATGGTGGTCGGTGGAAAGTCAGGAAGCACCTTTCTCGTGCTAACACGAATACTAGACTTTTAACGGCATTAAATGGGCGGTGGCATTTAATGGGCAGCAAACCCATATTGTTGAAATTATGAGCCTTCATTCCAGTGTCGTAATCGTGGTATGGCGGTTTTCAACATGTTGAAGTCCAAATTATTGGGGTGCAGGACATTCGAAAGTTCGGTTCAAACAACACCTTTGCTCGAAATGCTTACCAAAAGTATACATACTGTTTCTTTTAACTATAAAGTGGGGCCGGCCGCTGTTGCCGAGCGGTTCTAGGCGCCTCAGTCCGGAACCGCACTGCTGCTACGGTCGCAGGTTCGAATCCTGCCTCGGGCATGGATATGTGTGATGTCCTTAGGTTCGTTACGTTTAAGTAGCTCTAAGTCTAGGGGATTGATGACCTCAGATCTTAAGTCCCATAGTGCTTGGTGCCATTTGAATGTTGTAAAGTTGAATCAGGCTTCTGAGAAGTAAACAAAATGTGTTTGTTTAGAATGTCAGGGAAATCGAAGATTACTCCCTCTAATGATACGCCCATGTCTGCGAAAACAGCAAACTGTTTTTTTTTTCTAATAACGTCATCATTTTCCCCATTCTTCATTTAACATTAACTCTTAGCATAAATCTTTGTTTTTGTAATAATTTTCTGAGTTAAAAGTTGTGTCAAAATGTCCACATATGTCCAATTTACTAGACATTTTCCTGTTTGATTTTTTCGAATTTATAAAACACCGCTGCATCTCTAAACGAGTAATTTTAGAAACTTGTGTCGCCTTACTGGTCGTTGTGTCTTATGATGCATTGCATGTGAGGCAAACTCAATTAAAATAATTATGTAGTCTGTAAAAAGGGTAGGCTTGTTAGTACAGATGTGATAAAATTATTCAATCCAAATGCTGAAGTCAATTTCGCAATGCTCCCTTT